>NC_069137.1:300000-600000 GCF_026914265.1 Mya arenaria | reverse complement strand
CCTTACCTAACCAAAATTCACCATCAAGAGAACCGAACCAATTCTCGTATTCCGCAAAACTCCTGTTAAAATTTTCGTTATTGCCATACCACCGCCTCTGGAAAACCTGAGGATAAAAGCAATGCATGCCTCATTTTTTTTGTACTTACAAACAAATCTAAACAAATAAATTTTGTGGTGAGATTTTGTAAGTATATTATCGTTCAACTGCGATTGTCATATTGCTGTATAGAAGGCACTTGTGCCACGGATATTCCTGATGATGATCAAAGTCATATGACGTCATTCACAAAGTTACGCAATTCATTTAAAATAAAAAAAATAAAATAAATATTACTGTTAATGAGACTTAAATGTATTCGTTAAAAATATAAATCAAACGAAACTTGTATGGAAAATATAATTGGTGTTGTTTCATTTTGGCGACATAAATGTATAACTCGTGTTTGTTGACCCCAATACGCAATCAATGGAGAATGCCAGAGTAAAGGTGTAAGTATGACATTTACACAGAACGGACTTTCGTTTTGTCGTATCGGCGTGTAAGAGTCGAGAGTGTTCTCGTTATTTCTATTTAAACATCATTTTCAAATCAAAACGATATTCTTATTATAAGGTCGCAAAACATTTAAACGAGTGATCAACACAAACTATATCTTACGAATGGCTAAGCCCCGAGTGGTACTTTTACATTGTATAAACGAGGTGAACAGTGGTGCGATTGTATAGCCTTGAAAGAACTTTATTGTCACTTATTGTTTATTGGCACTTTATTGTAGTTTTAAAGAAAGAGACGCGCAAAATTGAACATAAACATAGCGTCGGTGAATGTGTATTCCAACCTTATGTAAGCTGTCGTGTTATGCGGACATGAGAGCACACATAATTCCATTCAAACTGACTCACCGTCCAACCACCACCGCTCGTTTCCATGTCACAGTATACGGATACATTCTCTCCAGTGTCCAAAGTTATATTGTATACACCCGACGGCAAAGTGGCATCTTGTTTTAAAAACCCCTGACAGTCGTCTGAAATTCAAGAAAAGAATTTGTGCTTTTAAGGTAGATGATGTACATATCAAGCACCTTGATCTTTGAATTTTGATGACTGATGCCTGACGACCGTGTACAATTCTATTTTGTATTGTGTTTCTACATTGTTGTATACGTCTAATATGTAAATATAAAACTGACGGCATACAATTCAGATACAGGTATTGCTGATACTATTTTGTTAAAAGTGAAATGTTGGCCAGTTTGTACTCATATAAGGCTTATTGTATTTATATGTTGAAGTTGCAAAGTCATACAATAAGCCTTTTTGTAATAGGTATTTTCATTGTGTAAAAAATAAATATCTCAGTTATTTTATAAAAAAAGCAAATATATTATTATATATATGACTTTTTTTGCGAAAATGAGCCCTGTTGAGGTTTTCACATTGCGATTCAAGCCTTTTAACCACGAGATTGTACTTCAAAACGTATAAGATTGGTTTAAAAAAAAAAACCTTTCGAAATTATGTTTAAATATCTATTATACCTGCTAATAAAGCATGAAACGTCGCAAAAATAAAGAACCCGTCACGTTTTCCTCCACATGACTCATGCTGAAGACGTCACGTGTCTTTTAATATTACTCACACGGGCAATCGTTATCATTGACACATTCTTCTGTCTCCTTGACATTGCCAATGCATATTGCATCAGCTACGGCAGATGGGGCGTTACAGGTTCTGTGCCTAGTTTTAGTGCCCATCTCACAAGTCCTCGAACAATCTGACCAGGATGACCAGTCAGTCCAGGGGCTGTGAACTAAACAAAAAAGTAGGTCATTTATTACATTAATAGAAGATCGATCATTTCAATTGTGTTAATGTCATCGATTAGATCAAGGTCTTTAACAAAAATGAATCAATCAGAAATTGTGTAGTGGTGTTAAATGCGAAATTCAACGCGCAGGTTTATCAATTGACGATGAGTAGATTCGTTGTATGCTTCTTCCAATGGCAATGCTTCAAATGACATTACATTACAACAGATTATTTAAGCATTAAAAAATAAACAATAGGTATAACTTTGTGTTAGATTGCCTTAGCCGGCAGGGTTCTAAGGAAAATTTTAATTCGAGCATGGTTGTTTGTTTTAACTTAAAAAAAGTAATAGACGAACAATAATTTTTGAAAGACCAAACAGATAAAAAGTCAGATCAGTCAAATGGCGCAGTAAGAATAAAAAAGGCACTAAAGCGACGAACTATAAGAACTGTATCTTGGTTATAATTACAATATTGTATCCGAGTTTGAACCATTATGCTAAATTATTGTCTTTACGGACCAATTTATTGTCAGGGGAGGTAATCGAGTACGACAGAAGCCATTTTTCACGAGCTCGTAATTTTTTAAACTGAATTACCACTGAAACATTGAATTTATTTACAGGTAAAAGCAGCCAATATTAATGTGAAAAACTACAAAAACAAGCTCATTAGCCAAACGTTTAAACATTAACCCCGTTTAATCGCACAGGGTTAGTTAACGCCAAAGATATAGAACACCAAAACAAAAAATCACAAACAAGAACCATGGAACAACAGCACAAAACTCTCAAACAACACAGTGCATATATTCTAAATAAACAATATGTATGTTTAGCAAGGATTGTAAGGTACCGCCTTGGAACGTTCAGTCAAATGTAAATTTACCGGTTTAAACCAGTTTAGGTGCACAACCCTCACTCTTATCCCAACAATTATGAATAAAGTAACAAAAAATAAAAGGTAAATCTAATCAAAGTATGCTATAACTCCTCTACACTGGCGACATGCAAATTACTATCTGAATACTATTATCACTCTGTACTTGTATGCTATTAAAAACATTCACATAGACAAACAGAGCATCTGGCATTTGTACCGTTGTTCGTATAACACAGTTTATGCCATTTGATACAAGATTTTATTAAACAAGTTCATGAAATTTGTTAGTAAGCGAGCCTCTGGCGAGCTTATTATTAACTTTCATGGACGAGTTTAATAAAAATCTTGTATAAAATGACAACGAGTGTCAGATCTTTTTTATCACACGGTATTTTTATTACCAATTTAGTTCCACGTTCCACTTTCTTAACCCATTGTTTGACAGCCAAAGTACACTGAGTGGAATGTCAACGATGCGCCATATAAATAGTTCCAAATGAAAATGACAAAAACAGCTAGCAGTTATCAAGTTTTAATTCTGATAAAGCGCTGAACAAGTCACACGTATAAAAATGTGTAGTTAAATATCCAACAACATGAATAACGAACAATTTTAACCATTAAATCACAATAAGTACACAATTTAATGACGTCACACTGAGAGTACATGCTTTACGCGGTTTACGTGACCTACATCGGTGTGTCAAGTTTTACTGTGTGTACGGATTTAAAGCGTTTAAAGACTTTGAAGCGTTTTCTTAGTGTACATGGATTTTCACAACATGCAGATGATTACGGCGAAGCCTTACTCTGCACTGCATGGATGTTGATGTTGAAAAAGTTCCATCAAGAATGTTTCCAGAGAACAAGCTGTTCAAGTTCGAGAATTACGGTCTCGGGACGTACGTGTGATGAGAAACCTGTGCTGCGGAATTCTACTAGTAATCTGCATTATCTGGTCGGCGGAATATTGTTATCAGAAAGTTTTCGAACAAGATGCTTTCTGGCACTATGATTCGTTAGCCATTTGTCTCCCTGAAGTCCTACCGCTTCATTATTGAGGTAAGTATTTGTAGGCGTTTAAACCATTTTGTTTACAAACAATGCGGAGGGATATCTAGGTCGCGTGTGATTAGTCTAGCCAATAGAAATGTCTGATATGTTATCTTACACATGTGTAAGATAAAAATATTCGTAATGGGTATATTACACGGAAAACAAGGGTAAGCATGTGGTAAATGTATATACTGTTATTTTTAACGTACTAACACTGATATCTCAATACTGTCCAATTACAGTTCCTGATTACCAATAATCATCATACATTTTAAATATATTTGTTTCATGTTGTTGCATATCATGTAACCTGAATTAGTAACGAAATGTGTTTTTAGTTGAGTTGATTATATTTTAAGTATAACTTATAACCGATAATACGGAATTTTCGAATCATATTTATTTGTTGTCTACAACATTCCCTGCTCGAACTAAGGAATGTTCTTGTGTAGATCATACAAAACTTATCACCGTGAACCTTCGCGAAGACTGTTTTGTTTGGCATCTTGTGATTTATTTTGAAAATAAATAAAATTAGGTAATATTGATGTTAAGGATCAGTTTGGTTCTATTATGTAAAACATACGTGAACTAATAACGCCAAACATATTATCCTCAATAGTAGATCTCCTTTCGTCAATGATGCCAACAACTTTATTCGCTTTTCCAATCAGCCCCTTCATTGTATTTTTCATTTCAGTTGTTGTCGCTTGTAGTTGTGTGTCCAAGTTCTTCTGAATTTCAGCATTTATGTTTTTTGAATAATTCAACACTTCAGAGCGCAATGTACTCTCACTTTCAGCTGACGAGTTAGATATATTTTCCAAAGTCAGAGCTACATTATCTGAACTATTTTTGACATGTTCATTGACAGTCTTGACTAAATTTGTTATAGTTGTTGATGCATTTTCACGAAATACTACCAAAGTGTCTTTGATTACATTATTTATCGCCAAGAATTTCTTTTTGTGCTTTGCAAAGGAATGTTTGTACATTTTTAGAGTACTTTGGACTTGTTTTAGTTCAGATTGTTTTTCAACATGTTCTGTTTTATGGTCAGTCTTGGGAATATAAGTTCCAGCATTTTCAGATTCTGTGGAATTTTCAAGTAATTCAATCCTTGCTACTTTTGTGGCTAATGTTCCAATATCTATTTCCATTGTATCCATTCTCTGTGAATAGTAATTATGCATTCATTTCAACCTTTTAGAAACTGTATGCTTCCAGACTTATAAAATGGCATATCACTTTTTTCTTGAATTATTTTGATTGGGGCATATTCGAAAAGCTAAAGGAATGTCAATTTTAGCGTTATTTAAAAATCGTTCCCAAGACAATAACATCTGTAAACGAGTTCATTTTAAAGAGCAAAGGACATTGTGCTAAACATAGTAATCATGCTGACATTAATACCTACCGCTATAATAAACGATTGAAATATCTTGATCTGTTTCAGCTCACTCTCAACTCTGCTCAATCGGTCTGCCGTTACATGTACCGCACTGGTCGTCAGCACCAACAATATCACGGGCAAAGTTTGAAGCCACATCTGTAAATCAAAGAAAGACACGAGTTTAAAGTTCATAAGGTAATTGTCGTAAGGTGATTAACTGAACACTCTTCTCACTTTGACATTAGTGTGTGACGAAAATAAATAAAAAGGACTTTCCTTCTACCTAACATTTGGTAACTAATCTTACACATTCATAACTTCACATTTCTTATAGCCTTCTTTGGCATTTTTTGTTTATTTTTTACACAACAGTTGTATCCCGTAAAGGATATTTTTAGTTCAGCAGGTACTTCTGGCATTAAGATATGTCAAAAGATAGTGCAGCTACTTGTAAATGATTGAATGTTTTTAGATGTACTGACGAGATATGTTCGGTAATATTGAGTGGGTATTGAGTGTGATAAAACATTATTTTATTTTAAATCGGTAACACAACATATTTTCATGAACGGATTTAACCTTTTAATGAGAATTAGATAACTTTTGTTGTGGTTAATATTGTTACAAATCGCTCATTAAGCGTTAAACGAGAAACAGCAATGTGAAGGTTACAGTGTAAACGAAAGCTTTGTTTTAAAATCCAGTGGTCCTTCAAGAGAGCGGAAAAAGACAGTCAGTAAACTTTTAAATCAGGCGAATTTTAATGAAATCACATACAATTTATAGTATCTTTTAAACTGATTTTCTTAATTCCCAAGATCTAGACACTTTGAAAGACGAAATGGGAAAAAAGAAACCCTCAAAGAAAGGCCTAATTTACTGCTTCAAAGGAATAATCTAAAGACTTGATAGGTTTGAGGCGAGTTTAGGAGCCATCGAGCTCCTTTACAACCAAGTGCCAAGTTCTAAAAATACTTTCAGCCATTCGAAGAATGTCCTGCGGACAATAGCTGCGTCGAGTGCCTAGTGTCTATAGATTGTCCTCTCAAGTAAGTTGGAGAATACACTCGATTGGTTTCCCACACATTTTTGAGAGAACAATCTTTGGTGAAATCCTTAACTGGTAAGTGTAAGGGGACGGACGGTGGGCCTGTTTAATATTTTTTTTAAAAACCGTTATACAATCTTACAATCACCAAATGAGCCATAAAAGCATACAATTGCAATAGCAATAAAGTGTGTATTTTTAACTACTTCTTTACCGGCGATTTATTACTGGCGGTACTTCGTCCAACTAGTATAAAAGAAGTTGTTGTTTTTTTCGTGTAGGTTATTAGCGATTTGGACATGGAAGGAGTAAAATCCAGAATTCATCACGGATCAGACAGGAAGACTGTATCAACACAGACAAGCGTAGAAGTAACCGCACAGAGATGTTTCCCAATACCGATACGACGAGCATTAGAGAGATTGATACTATCGGGGATAATATATCTCACAAGGAATTTGGCTAAACTAGAAGCTCAAAGGAGACAGTACATCCTAGACCACGGTCAAGAAGCGTACGACAAGGTAATAAAAGATCTTGTACCTAAAACTCAACTTTACGAAGTTTCATACAAACCACAATGTCTAAGCGTCCAAGTTACATCGGCAACGCACTTGAAATCTGGGAGCCTCCAGCCAAAAGATCTAGACGAAGTGTCGAGTTTGGATTCAGCATGGATACATCTCTGTCGGATCTGGAAGACGAAGAAGCAGACATGGACGCAGACAACGAAGAAGAACCAGACGATACCACAAAGGAGACAGAAGACTAAAAGGTTACAGTAAAAATGATCTTGTCCGTAAACATCAGCGGTTCGGAGTAGATGCTATGAAAGTTATTACGATGAAATTCAGCAGAATGGCTTACAGTCACCAGGTGTAAAATAAAACTAATCCGGATACAAATACATATGTCATTCATCCGTTCCTGGTCAGAGAGTCAAAATTCAAGGACTGGCCTGTAATGATGGGATATAACTTGGATGCCTACGAAAAGTATCAGTTCCTGGACATGAAATCTGAGATGAGTAATTTTAATAGAAAATCTACTATCTCTTATGGAGTTATTCCAACAAGAAGCAACATCAGCATCATAAATGTGGAAACAATACAAAGTGAAAAAATAGACATGAACTACATTTGGGACTACAACAATCATTTCAGTGCAGCAAATTCAACATTTCCTACTAGAGACCTGGTTAAATTGTACAAAACCAAAACCATCAGAGCAAAAAGTCAGAGACCGTCATTTGTGTACAGATATAAAGTTAAACCACACGTACCAGACAGGGACTGGATAGACGTGCACGGATCAGATGCTACTCACAACAACATCTACGATCTGCTCAACCACTATCTGTTAGCTAACAATAAAGACATTAAAGTATCTGTCAGAAAAAAGTAGCAGATCCTAAAAGGAAGATATTTTCATCAGACAACTGGTCAATGGTAGATGACTACACACAAACCAACCTCGTCGTTGGAGCAGAAACTCACTATACGCCTGAAGTATACGTGACAACATCAGAAGCACCACTGTCGTCCGGAATCTACGAAGTCAAAACTCACCTCGAATGGTTGGAGACTGTCGAACTCAGGATCCTCGCCAAGATGCCAACTTGTTCAGCTTTGTATTAATTGTTTATATATGTTATGTTTAAATAAAAGTTAAAAAAAGTTTTTCGAAATAATTTTATTCGATCTGTCGCCACTTAATTGCTATTGCAATTGTGTGCTTTTATGGCTCGTTTGGTGAATGTAATTGGATCGGAAAAAGCGCGTCACGGAGATGTTGTTGTAGGTTGAGGACAAGTTGGAGGGCACAGATTTGGTGTTGCGTTTTCTTTCAAGGTCATACAGAAGGAGTGTGAGAGCATCCCAGCCGACATGACTCATGTTAAATCGAGTCAATGCGGAATAGTTGTGTGTCCACTATTTATATGAAAAACTACAGAAACAAACTTAGTAGCCCAAAGATTAAACATAAAACCCATTAAATGGCACAGGGTTAACGCCAAAAACAAAGAACACGACAAAAAATCACAATCAACAAAAAACAGCACAAAACTCCACAAAAAACAACGAGCATACAAACTATAAAAAAATCTGGGTATGTTTATTAAAGGTTGTTAGGTAGCGCCTTGGAATGGTCAGTAAATAGTGATGACCTTCCCGAAAGACGAAATGAGACCACTTACTCTTTGATATCCTGTGTAAGGGGAATTGAGGTAGATTGCTGCAAAGTTTACATACGCTAAAATCCATATATTTATGCATTAACTTTTGCATGAACTTCGGTGAACCAAATGTTCAAGCTGTTCCCTGCAAAGGTTAAATTGTGTTGCTTGTATAGCTTATAAATAACATTTCTTGAGCTTTAAATTGGAATTGAACGGTGAAATGAGAAAAGGATGTCAAACCTTAAAAGAAGTATAGTTAGTATAGAATTGTATAAATATTTCGCATCTCATTTTAAACAGTTGAACCATCACATTACTTATCTTTTATTTTACTCTCAGTTTCACTGTCAACTGACTGTTGCAGATTTAGAAAGAGAGACAAAAATACGCTTGATTTACGGACAAGTAAATCAATTTGATTAAAACAAATCGAAAAATGACTTGTTAAGATATAATCGTTGTTATAAAACAAAATCACAATAGTCATTTGCAATCAATCATATAGCTTGACAAAAAGCAGACAACAATGCTTAAATAAATGCATTTTTTATAAAAGTCTTTCTCCTTGTATATATGTGTGAGTTTTAGAAACATTATTATCTGGATACCATAATGTCTATCATACCATAAGCATTCTAGTCACTGTATATTTCAACATAATGTTTTCCACTGAGATAAATATTTTAGGAGCTTTTAACATTATAAGAATTTATTGTACACATATTTGTCAAATCTACTATGTGCATGTAGTGTATATTTTTGCGTCCATGTGCATATTTTCAGGCTCATTATCTCTTCCAGAATACAACAGCACATGCACTTAAAACAAATTAGTTTGTGTAATTTCACAATCAACTTAGCGACGTCATCATACTTTTAAATGCAACACACCAGTTTATGCAATAAATTTTGTTGTGAATTTATAGTGCGTAAGATCCGGATTGTAATACTCTTAATTTGCTTGTGTGTACAACATCACATCCTATTAACGATTACGAAAATCCAAAGTTTTATTTCAACATGCAAACAAAATAGTTATACCTTTTAGAAATTAAATTGTAATGACTTGATTTAAAAAAAATGAAATAGGAGCATTTAAATTGTCGATCAGCAGTCTCTTCTGCAATATTCGGTATCATTGTAGGTGTGGTGCATTTTGAGTTATAAGTCAATTTGTCAGCAGTTACATAGGTAATAAGGATCTAGTTTTCCAAGAACAAATGTCACTATTGTCTTAACATTTTTTTTGTTCAATGTTATGTTTTCGAGCCTACCGGTTTCAGGCAATGTTGTTTTAAGTTGTTTCTTTTCTTTTATTATTTGCTTTCGATCATACCAAATTTAATATAACTATATTTAAAATCCAACGTCTAATTGTTACAGCAATGTCATACTTCAATTATAAATATAACACATTGCTTGATGTGGAATATATTAATGTTAAAAGCTTGTCTTTCATGGACAACTTTACATATACTATCCGGATAGTCCATTTACAAGTAAGTAATATTTCTTTTCATTCATTGTTTTATTTTATTTAATTGTCGTCAGGGCAACCATTCACATGGCAATAGTTACAGCAATGTAATATTAAACTACAAACCTTTCACTGTACTTGGTGTTGAATGGATTATTGTAAATAACTTGTCGTTCATAGACAACTTTAGACATATTAACCAAAAATTCAATTAACAAAATAATGATTTCACCAACAGTTTTACCATAAACAATGTAACTAAACGGTAACGGTTTTAGCTCTCATATTCAACAATGTATATTAAAAGTGCACACTACAGGTTGATGCCTCGTATCAAAGGCCTTTTACAAACAACAGCTTTAATAAGCATTCGGGGAATTGACATGTACAGGATCTTTACATAGGCGGTGTGATTTCAGTCTGAACCCGCAGAAATGGATCCATCAAATCATGTTCTTGGTTGGTTACGGAAAATCTACAAAATAATGTTTTCTTTTTATAAACATCTAGTTGTGTTTGGTATTTTAAAAAACGTTGACTATGCAGGTAAAAGCTACGATTTGACATAATATCTGACCTTGTAAATATTGAGCCTAACAGCAATGGACCGGTTTATTGTAATTCTGAAAAAGATAATTGCTGTTTCGAAAATGACTGGCAATAACTGGCAAACGTTATCGCCAATGGTACCTATTTACCTTTCTGAATTTAAAGTTCCGGTAACTGTCATTTTTGCACGCTACTGTCTATTAAATATATGGAAAACTTTAAAACATATTAAAGGTTCAAATTCAAAGCAAAACGGTTCTATCTCTATCTAAATTTAGTGTCACTTAGAACAGTGTTGCTTTCATGCCAAAATATATGGTAAGTGAGCGTAATCATTTTAGTACAAGCATAATACTTACATGAGCTGTACGAAAATACCAATTCTGGTCGTCTCAAATCAACAAATAACAAATTCCGAACGTGAATGATAAAACAATGAAAATTATGTTCATCGCAATTGAATCACAAAGACACATGTGCAAAACATCCTTTATAAATACCTTGTCAAAGGTTGAAATAAACACGGCGCTTGTAGCTGAATTTATATCCACTCTGAACTGTTCGCGTGCAAATCGTTTGCGCTTCTTGCAGACAATGATAAGCCACAATGTTTTATATGCAGCTATTTCGAGTCTCAGTGCAAGTATATCTATTTATAAATCATGCTGTCTGAATCCTTCTCGTACAGTGAATACCTTCGTATTACGATCTTATCGACTAGAATTGCATTTTTTTGTGCAGTCTTTCAGCAGGAAATCCAGTGGTATTCAAAAAATATTCGGCAAATTATTGTGCATGAAAAACACTGTTATATTATCTACCAAGTAACCGTACTGCTTTTAACTTTTCTCAGATGTTTTAGGCAGCGGGATGCTACTTTTTCTTCCAAATATAATTTCAAACGTAACCAAAGTATATTAACAACAACAGCAGCAGGATTTCGTCTTCCCCGAAAACAAAACATAAAGCTACCCTAAAGAGTTCATGGCATGCTGTAAACAAAAGAGCGCTGCATTCAGTGTGCTATTTGGACAATTGTCGTTTATGTGGCATGTCTACGTGTACTTAAGCTAGAGCACTCGCCCAATCATTTACGCCGATATGTCGTATTTCTGATAATCGAAGGTGTTCATCCGTCGAACACCAGTTTTGTCAAGGACATTTTGCAAAACCCTCGATTTAATGGAACGTGCACGTGTTTCTCTGTTGAGATATAATATTTGGTACATGTTTTAAAAAGCCTTCGTATCAATTAAACGTACACGTGTTGTTCTGTTTAGCTATACTCTTTGTAACACATCTTTGGCAACGAACTTGTTTTCATGATACGCTCTTGTGTACCTCTGTTGAGCATTAGTAATACCTTTTGCGTTAGTATTTGTCAAATATTTTTGGCGAAAATCTCTAATTTATAAGAATTTTTAAGGGGACCCTTGTGGAGCAATATTATTCGTCAAACACTTTTGACAAAAAAAAAAACTCGTTCTTAATGATACGTCTAAATGAACCTTACTTAGGCTCTAATACTTTTGGGGAAACCATCGTAATCAGTAATCGTATACATATCTTGAGCTATAGAATTTGTCACATAGGTTTCGGAAACCCTTGTATTTTTGGACGTGTACTTTGACTTGTGTCGATCGATAGTATTTGTCACATACACTATGTTAATTCCCTGTATTTTTGGTACGTGTACGTTGAGCTTTGTTGATCTATAGTATTTGTCACATACACTATGTCAATTCCCTGTATTTTTGGTACGTGTACGTTGAGCTTTGTTGATCTATATTATTTGTCACATACTCTATGTCAATTCCCTGTATTTTTGGTACGTGTACGTTGAGCTTTGTTGATCTATAGTATTTGTCACATACACTATGTTAATTCCCTGTATTTTTGGTACGTGTACGTTGAGCTTTGTTGATCTATATTATTTGTCACATACTCTATGTCAATTCCCTGTATTTTTTGGTACGTGTACGTTGAGCTTTGTTGATCTATAGTATTTGTCACATACACTATGTTAATTCCCTGTATTTTTGGTACGTGTACGTTGAGCTTTGTTGATCTATAGTATTTGTCACATACGTTTAGGCAATCCCCTGCATTATTGTGCACGTGTACTCCTGTTTCTTATAATCCAATTTTAAAATATCTATATCAAATTGTACACTTTTTTTATTTATTTTTATTTGTTCACTTGCATGATGTCCGTGTAAATTCAATTAAAATAACTTAAAAGTATAGTAAAAGTATAGTTATCCACAGAGAGTGCAACATATTTAACTATAAAGGGTAAAATTATATGTATCATCAATTCGAGTTTGTGACAATATTCGACGGTTGTCTAACTATCACCCGAAATACAGTTGATAAATTGTTTACAATAGAGCATAAACGTTTTGTAATATAAACACCAGAACGGTTGTGACACACAGGGGTATTCATGTACATGTATATGCAGTCAGTCTTACACGTATACGTTGCAGTTGCGTTAAAACGTCGTTTGCAATTATTCACTATGAAGTTTATCTTTAACTCTCTCTGATTCTCTCTTGAATAAATTTCCTCATGCAATATTGCATGCCGGTCTAAGCATGTATATTGTACAACTGCCTGGATGGCGTACTGCACAAAACGAGCTCTACACCAACTCGTTTCTGTAACAATAAATGTTTCGCCATCTCCAATATAATTCAATGCCAACACATTAGAAATAGCACGTCAGTTATGAAGTTTTGCTCTCGGACCAGTCGTAAACATGTTGTTGTTTTAACGCCTGGGTAGTGTTCAAGTACCTGCAGTATCTTAAAAGAGTGTATAACCACACAGTTTTTTTTTATAAAGTTAAATTAGTTTTTCAAACACTCCTATATACCGTATATCTGTTGGTACATATATGATTACCATGGAATGCCCTGTTGGAATGTTTTATTATATTAAACATTAGATGATAATAGTTTGCTATGACACTGATTTATTTTTCAAAGCAGGTGAATATATTACTATGCCAGTTATGATGGGTTTATCAACAAAGGAATTGATTCTTCGACACATCAATTGGCATGTCATATTTCAGAAAAGCCTTCAGAGGTGAATCCTGCAAAATTGAACGATCGATTTCATTATCATCAGTCTCATTACAGCTATAAATTGTCGGAGTACATTCAGTCAGCGAACATCTTATTCTAAATATATGTTTAATGATTACACCTGAAAGGTTTATTCAAATAGGCGGGTATTTGAATACAATTAAACATATCAAAATAATGGCTTATGTTCAATTGTCATTTTTTGAAATTTATATATTTTGAACTTCTTTCAAATCCAAAGAAATTATTGTTTTTTTTTTTTTGTCGGCCAGTATTTTACAAGTTGTTACTTTCTTGTATATTAAATTAACATTAACACACAGCGGTAGGTGCTGAAATTTTCAGGACGGTGTCCGGGCAGAGATTTGGATGGTTAACTTAAGATAGGGATTGACCCACGCCTTTATAAATAGTTGCCTCCTTACGATAATTCCCTGTCAATAAATTTGTTTCCGGGGTAGAAGTTCCATCGAATTTCATCACAATCATCGCTTTGATTTTGAAATCTGTCATCTGATAAGATGAACGTCGCTATTTTTGTTTTTTTTAAAGAAAACAGCGCTGTCTGATCTCTTACTTATGATTTTCACTTTAAATGTGCGATGGCTATATATTTGCCATCCATATCCGAAATAGTTTGCAGGTCGATGTTTTATACAAAAAAGTATATTTAATTTATCATAAAGTATATTACAATTATCGAAAATACATGTACGTGTACCTCTTTTGTCAAATAGGTTTTGCAATCTCCGTTCATAATCATACAAACTCTATTTAACATGATATCTTGTATTATCCCCGAATGAATATCTTCCCTATTTCCTAGTGGTTTCATATCTTCTACTTACTTCGATAGCTTATCAGCGAAAACATATCTGCGCTTTCAGCTTCTTATCTACATCATAAGAGTATCATCTCATCGATAAACGTTGTAGAAAAAGGGACGTTTTTAGTTTTGCAGTTTTGTTTCGTGCTTTACAAGCAAGCAAGCCTATTTTTTACATATTTTTAGCGGGATTGATTACTGAAAAGTCACACGTTGTTGTAAGTTTATTTAGTAATCCTTGTTATCAGTTTGTTAAAACTGGAAAACCTCAACATGACTTACTAAGAAAACGTCATGTTCATTATGAAGCAGTTCTAAAAATAAATCTAAATCTAAAAATAAAAAAGATTGTTACTACATTGAACCTTAAATATATCCGTTGTATCCTTAATCTTAGTATTCCATGTGTACTTACTAGATCTAGAATTTCGTTATAAATTTCGAAAATAAGAAGAAAAACTGAATATTTCGCAAATTTAAAACTTAAAATGATGAAGACTGTGTTTTGTTTTCTTTTAAAAAAATAAAGCTATTTTCGGTTGTATTAAAACGGACATTATGCAAGTAAACAAATAAAATGTCTGATAATGAATTATAGAATTTATATTATTACATAAATTTGGATTAGCAGAAACAGGGATTTGCAGATTCGTGTCATTAAAACGAAGGCATTTTCAAAACATTTGTACCAAATACTATGTTTCCACAGAGGTACACGTGTACGCCCCTTTACAACGAGGGTAGCGCAAAATAGTCGTGACATAGCTGAAACTCAATGGATGAACACGTACAACCATCAGAAATACGACAGTTTGTCGTAAAGGATGTGACGAGTACTATTGTTGAACAGAGGTACACGTCGATACGCCATAAATACGACAGTTGTCCAAATAACACTCTGACAAAAATGATTTTTTTTGTTTACAGCATACCATAAGCATGTGGTTATAAAAGAATGGAGTTGCGACACACAGCATAACGATTGAAGTTGAGTTTTAATATCCTAGCTAGATGACTAATGCACAAATTGTAGTGAACACGCACATGTTACCTGTTTTGCAACCTCACATTTAAGCGAAAGCCAAGATCAACGGAATCTTCAGTGCAGCTAAATGTTTTGTTTTCGGAGCAGACGAAATCATGCTGTTGCAGTTTTTGAAATTCCCTGATAATCTTTTAACTGGCATTTGGAAGAAATCGCATATTCCCATTGCCTTCAACATTTGGGGAAAGGAATTGGCCACACCTTAAATTGATAAATAATATCATACCTTTTTTATGCACCTTAATACGCCGAGAATATGATCGTACATATATGATTACCATTATATTTCCTACTCGAAGTCTGCACGAAAAAAACAATTTCTAGCCGGTAAACAACGTAATTTGATGGCATGCAATGCAAGTGAAGGATTCAGACTGCAGGAGTTATAAATAGATACACCTGGATTGAGGCTCGTAATAGCTTCATATAAACATCGTGACTTATTAATTTCTGGAAGAAACAATTTTAGTTAACGCAAGCTTTTAGTTCAGACTGGAAATAACCAGAGCTACACGGTGCAGTGTTTATTTCAACATTGTGCAAGGTATGTATACACTGTTTCGCAGATGTTTCCTTGTGACTTTAATGCGAAGAACAGAAATGTTTAATATTCAATAATTCACATTTTAAAATATAAATCTTGTTGATTTGAGAGGACCAATATGTTCGTAAAGCTCATGTATGTTTTATACTTGAACTAAAATTGCTACGCTAAGTGAATCTTATCTTTGCATGAAAGCGACACAGTTCTAAGTGACACTAAATTTAGATATAATTAGAACCGTTTTGCTTTGAATTTGAACCTTTTATATGTTTTGAAGCTATCGATACATTTTCACACACAGTAGGTGCAAAAAGAAGTCGTTATCTTTATATACGAGAGTGGGGTTTGTCTACCTTCCAGCGTTGCGTAAACGATACTTAAATTAGGGGGCAACATTCGATGCCTCGGCAGCGAGTAAATAGGGAGTGGCTTATTGTAATTTCCCTCTGCTATGTACCTGTCTGTTAAACTCAGTGTTCTATCGTTAGCACACCCTGGAGAAATGTTAACACACAGGGCTTATCAGAGCAGACGATGAATTTCCCCACACTACTATCTACTATATGAACTAAAGATGACCAAGCAATGTTTTCCAGGTATTTTCTTTGAAATGATTATTTTCCTGTTCCTAACTGGCATTTTGTAAGTTCGACTAGATCTTTTTTCTGCATCCCTCTGAAATGTTTAGAATCTACATTCTCATTCCAGTCCAAAATAGCAAGATATATTCTCAGTTTGGAATCCAAAACTTATTTTATTGCCAACATACTATAATAATGCTCTCTTGAATGCATCCACAACCCTAGTACAAATTCACCCCATTGTAAACGAGTTAGCCAGGATACAGTTTAGTCTGCAATACCATAATTAAGATAGTGTTGACACCTTTAATTGATAATTACATGTCATTGGTTGTAATCTGGTTTGTGTATTGATAACAGGAAAAGAAATGCACATTTTGAGTAAAAAAGGAGGGAACTCAAACACAGACATACATGAACATTTGCAAGTCATGGAACTAGGCTCTGCCGTCTGTTAAAATAATTACTTTGGGCAGAATAAGAAGACTCAAAATATGGAATAAAATAATCAGCACAAAGATATTAGCAATGAAATTCCTGACTTTTTAAAAAAAGACAAAGTTGTTGTTACAAATGTTATGACTTATGTATCATGTAATTTTCTGCTCGGAACTACGCGTTTCTATTCGGCAAACAGTTAACAAGGTAAGACTGCAGGATTTATAAATAGATATACCTGGACTGAGGCTCGTAATAGCTTCATATGTAAGATCGTGGCTTATCATTTCTTTGCCAGAAGCGGATATGATTTTATTGTGTACAAGCAAGAGGTTCAGACTGGATGCAATTTACGAAGCGCTATATTCACTTTAACATTTGAAAAGGTATTTATGAAGCATGTTTTTCAAAGGTTTGCAATTTGTTCTTTAATATCGAGACGTACGGAAATCTGTATGCTCGAATAATGCATGTAAGATTTCTACTTGAATTGAAATACCTACGCTCAGTTGACTTGTTTCGTGGTGTGAAAGCGCATCCGTTATTATGATACTATTAGGACGCAGATCAAACCTTTTTAATGTTTGAAGCTAAAGACACGTGACATATAATTTCGACATCGTTGAACAAAGTATAGTTATTTCGTGAAAGAAAACACGCAACTGTGACTTTTACCAGTATTGCCAACCTTAAATGAAAATGTGGCATATGTTATTGTAGACTACTGTTTACAATCTATTTCAAAATACTGGACAATCACCCTTAAGTATCATTAACAAATGTATACAATTATTTCATGAGGTATGTCATATTAAACATAATTTAGAATGTTAAGGTACTTGTAAAACGCGAATATGCATATACGATAATCAACCCTGCATATGCAGAGGTATGGACCTTTAAAGTTTTAATTTTTAACTTTCTTTATCAAATTTTCTGTCAAAATATCTCAAAATTGAAACCTGTAAATGAAGATAAAGTAGATAATGTAATACAAATATGTGTTGTTTATTTTCTTATAAAATTAATTCACATTTCAGAATCATATAACTTCTTAAATATGCATTGAACAAATATTCCATATTAGAACATTTGGTAAAAACGTCATGATTTTTTAGAATTTTTAAAAAGTAGGTACATTTGAAGTTTGGTCATGAAGGCAATGGTCACAGAAAATAGGTTATAAAAACAATAAAAATAACTCGTTGTTATACTTAAATAAAACATTTGTGTTAAAACTGCAAATCATTAATATATAAAGCGACGTATAATTTTATTTATTCAGAAAGTCACGTGACAAGCAGACTTTATAATGAATTTCATGCCTTAAGTTTGCATCATTTACATCTTTGCACATGGTACACTATTCCCTGTCAAACACTTATTGATAAAGTGAATAGCCATATGATATTCCTGTAATATTTCGATGTTAAATAATGAAAGGTATCATCTTAATAAAAAATAGACAGTCTCAAAGGAAAAATAAACTATTGTTACCATGGTAATTGACGTTTCATTAACATTTACAAGGTACATACACAATTTAGGTCACAATACATAATATAATTACGAAAAATTTTAACAGAAAAATAAAATACAAAGTTTGTATTGGAATCACACTGTGGCTAAAAGTATTCGTTCATAACATGTGTTTCTTGACAATAATAATGCAGAGAATCTGTGAGACTCTTTATTGTATGACTGCTGCGTGAAAGACTCTATGTCAAATTATATAGTTCATTGCACAAAGCTGAACTTGTAAGGCTCTGTAAGTGAATTATATGGCCTGTTGAAATTGAATATTCATACAAAATACATGCACACATAATCAGCATAATCATAATCAGCTACACGCATTGACAAAAAATCTTTGACAAAACATAGTATTCAAACGTATTATACGGTTTTGATAGGTTATAACAAAACTATTTCAATAAGTCGATAAGTAACTATGTTGAAGTTTTGATATCATCTTATAAAAAAAGATTATGAAGCTCAAAAAAAAAAACAAAGAGAAAATAGAATTTTCTAGATGATTGTCTAACTTCATTCTTCCTAAACATACATGACTGATTATTGTGCTACTTTATCAATAGCAAATCACATCAATGTTTTTATTTAATAACTTGGTTTTTAATATGTCCTCATTATAATGATAGAAGAAAGAAATTGATATGATATACACATACAAGTAGGGAACGAGTTCATTGCCTTCTAAGTCTGCATCAGTTAGATGGCAGTGAAAATAACAGTAAAAACACATTAATGTTGAATAATTACTCAGAATGGCACAAATATTTGTCATGAATTGCAATGACATAACACAGTTGCGTACTAATCAGCATCACTATTAATATCTGTTTCACTTCTGATCGCATGCTTAACCTTTATTTTATCAGCTGTTGAATGTGGAATCACACCAAATGTGTTTTCTACTAATTTACAATAATGTTTATCCACAGAAATTAAGTAAATTACAGAATTGATTATATTTAAAATGACATATGTAGTAATTTTCATTGTATTATTATATGTTCCTAAGAAATTTTGTATAATACATACACACACACACACACGCACGCACGCACGCACGCACGCACGCACGCACGCACGCACGCACGCACGCACACACACACACACACACACACACACACACACACACACACATATATATATATATATATATATATATATATATATATATATATATATTTTTTTTTTTTTTTTTTTTTTAAAGATCAAATAAAGCAAACATAGTAAGTCTTTAAAGCCAATGGAACTTGTTTTTGTTCAATTGAAAATAGCGAGAACAATTTTTTTATTCCAATTGATTTACTATGAACACAGTGTACATGCTTACACTGTCAAAAGGTTCCTACCTTATTAATCCTGATATCCTCGGATTTTATTGTTGCATGCATTATAATGCACCACACCGTTCTAATTTTAGTCCACTTTAAAAAACAGTGTGTTTATTGTAAATAGCTCTTGCAGAAAAATGCACTAGATAAATGAATGAAATGGATGGTATCAGTATGTAGATTATTAAGTAAATTATATGAAATTCAATGAAACATTTGTGTTTTCATCCGATTATGACATTTAATTTATAGAGGATATTTGTTTATTTCAGTGTAAGATTGTATTTTATTTCACGAGTGTCATAGATAAACATATTTTCACGAGGGGCGAAGCCACGAGTGAAAATGTAGTTTTTCATGATCAGGAGTGAAATTAAATACGATCTTACACTGAAATAAACAATTTTTCTGTTTCTTTTATGCTTATTTTCGGAGTTTTATGTTTTTTTTTTATTTATTTCTGAATTACCCCCTTTTTTGAAAAGGGTGGGCTTTATGCCGCTACCCGTTGGGCGCCCCTCATGCATAATTATAGCTGTCAACTTTTCGACTTTCGGTTTGCTGAAAAATAGTTCTCTGCTATTCATTCTTATAGCTGAATATTCGCTCGTTTTTTATTGCAAAGCTTTATGAACAGTAAAAAATGAAGTATTATTAGTGCACAAATGTTCCAAAAAATAATGAAAACACTATTTTAACCAAATTACTACGCCGCTATTTATGGAATGAAAATTTGGAAGGTCAAATGTGTAAGCAAAAAAAATGTGGATACTCATTGGATTTTAACCATTCATCTTAGTTTAAGACTGCATATACGTGTGTTTTTATAGTAAGTTAATATTCAGTCATCTTACAGGCCAGTCTGTTTCGCTTTAAAATGTTTGCTTTCCAGAAGGGTAAATGCCACACTAGTTTGTTGACACGTTTTGAGATGTGGGTGGGGTAAAAAATATCGGATCTATCTGTAAATTGTTGTGTGAATTCTCCAGGAAGCTCATTTTACGTACTACAACGGTTAACAGTTCAAAATACATTTGAACGATGCTATAAAATTTAATTCATGTTCGAACAGTTGTTTTTGTAATTTGTTTGGAATGAAAGCAAATGTTCGAACATTCAGCTTCAAAGATCAGTAAAATGTTTGATAAACGGGATAACCGGTAATAAACGGTAAGTTGTTAATTTCCAATTATATATTTATTTAAATTTATAAAATATTTCTTTATTTTTTTTAAACATTTTTCGACATAATTTACTGAAGTCCAGTGTTCTGTTTTGACCAAGGCAAGTACATGTAACAACAAAGGATTTTAAAAGTAGTTCTGAAAATTGATATTTTCACTCCTTATTTTGCAGTGAAAATATCAAATTGATATTTTCACTGTTGTTATTTCACTGTTAAAACGCCATATTTCATCGTAAAGCATGAAAGAAAACATATTATACCCCTGTTTAAGTTGTTGCATGAAGAAAGCTGCACAATATATCATGAAAGTTATATCGAGCGATGCAGAATTGCTGAAAAAAATCATATTACAAAAATGCCCGGTTTATTTCGTTTCACATGCTAATATAAACCCGTACCAAAACGGATAGAAACGGTATTTATGATTTATTTTTAATACTATTGTCGGCAGTAATATAACGTTACCTTGTTGTTATTGCCGCTTAAATGATATTTTTATAGGGACCAAAACAAATGTTTGCTGTTTTAAAGGAGATAACAAGATACTTTAACATAAAAGGTAAACAGATAAACAGCTATACAATTGCTGAAAGCGGTTCTCTGTAGATTATCATCTAGTTATATATGCCCTGTAGATTGACTGGATTCGATTTAAACCTCTATTGTCTGTGTTATTTAGTGCAAAAGGCAGAACCTGAAGAGTCTGTTGCCTGAAATGTCTGAAATGTCTCTATTGTGCAGATCTTAACAGAACAGAACATACAATTTACTAAGACTTGTACATCGTCTATAATACACGCATCGTTCATTTGTCATGCAAACATGCAAACGTGCTTATTCCAACTTATTCCAACTGTACAAGATAATGGTATGACATCTAATTATAGGTCGAACTTTTACATCTCAACAGTTATGTTGGAATTTTTAATTTTAACAGTTTTGTGGTTGTTGTTTTTAAAAAGTTTGATTATTTCATTATTTTTATAATATATGTATTTTGTTGCAAACATATATATGCGTTTAATAACATCGTCATAACTATTTTGCTGAGATCTATATAACATTCAATTTAAATTTGTCATATATATCAGTATCTTACAAACAATATCTGTCTAGATTTTCCGGGTTAAGAATGGAATATTCATTAGCCAGGGATTCTACATATAATGTCATGGCTACCATTCAGCAGTATACTATATGAATCACTGATATCATGGCACGTTGGGCGCTATTGCATTTTTATATGCATATCTGGATTAGTATGGGTTGTAAGCGATGGTTGGTTCATATAAGGTCTAGTCTACCATTCAGCAATATACTACTATATAAAAGACAATCGTAATGCTCTACAATATAGCTGTTTTAAATCATACTTTTAGATATCAATCGACACATACATCATATCTGAGCGGACGATTCAATCACCACATGTTCTCTCAAAGTGACTGCCAGTTACCTATGCTTTTTACAAACAGTATTGTGTGATACATCATTTAAACCATTCAAGTTTCTAAAAAAGTAAAAACCAACACATCTGCAGTGTTCAGCCTTGAATTGAGCATTTTCGCCTATTTGACAAATGCCAAGGGAGACTAAAACTAAAAATAAATTGTACTCTCTGAAAACAGGTTGTCAATCTTGGACTGTATTTTGTACGTTCTATAAAGTCTGTAAACTTTCAACAATCAACCTCACTTCTACTTACACTTTATATCCAAGATACCTGCAATCTCCTCCGAAGTATTCCATGGCGTTTATTGTTCCGCATTGACTGTAACATTCGATAATTCACTTCGTCTGGGATGCTCTCACATTACATATGTTGTTCTATGACCTTGACCTACAGCAAGACAACCAAAATATCTGTGTTCTCTTCCTTGCCCTTAACATTCAACAACATCTCATTGACGCGCTTGTTCCAGTCTTAGAGTGCAACCCATACATAATTAATTTTGAAGTTTTTTGTTGTTGTTTTTTAAATTGGCACTTCATTGTGAAGATGCTCAATGGCACCTTAATTCGCCTCTAATATATCCAGTCGTATAGTTATATCTTGGAGGTTGTTAATCCGACCCTTGTATCAGGAACTTTAAAATTGACTAAATCTGTTTCAGAAACACTATTGCTTTTATGATTTCATAGTTTTCGTTAAATTACAACGAATTTGCCTGATTTAAGATCTTATTGCCTGTAATATTCAACACCTCTGACGGGTACCTTACATCAAATTGTTTTTGTTTTACACTGTCACCTTCACCACTGCTGTCTCTCCTTTTATGCTTGTATTTGCGGTTGACAAAATTAACTGCAACATAAGTTATTCAATATCCATTTAAAGGTTTAATACTCTCATAAATATCATTTGCTTTTGTTATCAATAAAAAATTGCTAAGTATTTTGCCAATCTCAGTACGGACTGATTAATACTGAAAACATCTCTTAAACACATTTAAAAATCATTTAAGCTATAAAATATAGCTGGGTGTAGCTTAATGGAGCTTAATGGAGTGGTTAAAGGACTCGTTTGACATTATAGTCTGGGCACATGTGAGTTTGGTAGGTGATCGCCAAGCCAGAAAATTGTTTATTTCCGGGTTTTCCGGTTATCCAATAACAAAACACCATAGCATTATGCCAGCGAGAAAGACCTAGTTATATAACTTTCTTCACTTTCGCTTAAAATATATAAAATATAAACTAAATAAAGCTACATTATCTTTTGACAGCAGTTGGAAGCACCTGCCTAATTTTGAACATTTCTTCGTGATAAAACCTTAATTTATGAAGCAAAAAAATAAATACCACATGTTACAATGAACTCAATTTAAATTGCTAACCCATAACTTCGCTTATAAGGAATACATGTTGTAGATTTGTAAGATAATGCCCCATAGTATATAGACGGAACGATACGTGTGTTTCATTTAATTACAAATAACTGGCAAAGTCAGTAGAGAATAAAGTAAATCAATTGACATCAATAATTATATGAACTTTGAATCTCCTTTCTACTTTATGTTTAAGATGTTGTTCCGTGCCTTACCTGTGGTAATGATGGTGCTTACGACCTTTGCAGCGCATGTTACGGCAGGCCGATTGAGCAGAGTAGAGAGCCAACTCATAAAAGTTATGGCGGTAGGTATTAATGTCTGCATGACAACCGTTCCCGCATAAATATCCTAGGATCTTACATGGACTCAATATTAAGGTTCAGACATCGAAACTTTTATGTGCAAATCATCATCTGTTTAGTCTGCTGTTTAGCGTTCTTTAATATCAGTTAGTTAGATCATTCAATTGTAACAGCGATAGAGAAAAAATGTCGCCAACAGAACTCTATTGACGAGTCCATTTCACATGTAATAGCCGCATAATCAGACGTGTAAACCCTGCTATGTCGATTGGTCGCTATTATAACTGATGATGCGATCTAAAATAAAATCTACTAATGACACGTGACATGAAAAGGCAACCAGCAAGTTTTGTTCAGGCTGAACATGCGTGTTATTTTTGAAGTAGTGAACTGTGTTTTAAATAGATACAATAATATTATATTTTAATAATGCCATCGCAGTTGCGTTAATAACACATAAACCGTTTTTTGGGACACCAACATTGAGTTTCAAAGATAATTGTTTCGACAGGATAATTCTAAGCGAAGACCCTTCTATTTGTATTCACAGAAAATGGACACTATGGATGCAGACATCCGATCATTGGTCACTAAGGTAAAAGAGATTGAAGTACAATCAACTTCCAAAGCTTCCGAAAATACTAGAACTTGTATTCACAAGACTGACTATACACCAGGACAAGTTGGAAAACAATATGAACTTAAACAACTTAAAAGTACCCTTGGAATGTACCAACATTCATTTGCCAAACACAAAACGGAATTCTTGGCAATAAATAATGTTATCAAAGACACTTTGGTTGAATTTCGTGAAAATGCATCAACAACTGTAACAAATTTAGTTAAGACTGTCACTGAACATGTCAAAACAAGTTCAGATAATATAGCTATGACTTTGGAAAACATATCTAAATCATCAGCTAATAGTGAGAGTACATTGCGCTCTGAAGTGTTGAATTATTCAAAAAACATAAATGCTGAAATTCAGAAGAACTTGGACAAGCAACTACAAATGACAACAGATGAAATGAACAATACAATGACGGGACTGATTGACAGAGCAAATAAAGTTGTTGACATCATTGACGAAAGGAGATCTACTATTGAGGATAATATATTTGGCGTCATCAGTACACGTAAGTTTAACCTAGGAGAAGCAAACTCATTTATAACCTAACTATACAGTGTACTTATTTTGAAAATACCTCTGAGGATGCCAACACCAGTTTGCACGAAGTTGCAATAAATGCCTCCCTGAATGATCAATGCAATGGCATTCATAAATTTGAGCGGTTGAGTGTTGGAGCCACTAGATGTTGTTATCCTTCGGAAAAACGCTTTTTTATCATAATTTATACACAAAATATAATCAAAACATGGTCGGTATGAAGTACTATAAGTCACCATAAAGGTTAAAACTCGAATTCGATACTTTTATCCTCACTAAGATATAGTAATTATAGTTCGACGCTGTAGTGCCTTATTGTTCTATCTTCGATCTCTGTATTATTTGAATGTTCACATTTTGGTCTTTCGACAAGTATTTGTTCTTCATTGAAATTAAAGTTTAGTTGAAACGTTAACAAAACATGTTCGCAATGAAAGTAATTATGAGAGCGCTACCGGCTAGGGAAACCTTATACATGGTTATCCCTTTTGTCTACATTTCAATACTTGAACAAGCAATTGTCATTTTAAACATTGCCATCTAAAGAAGCCTATTAAGAATCCACTTATCAACAATTGTTTAACCTGCCTTGAATTACGCATTTAACACCACCACCAAATGTCTGAATACACTTCACTTTTGTTTATATATTGTATCTTATCAATGTTATAAATGCACTTGAAATGCTCATTCGTCCAATATTTAGTATATATAAGTGAATGTACTATTTTTCTGTATAGTTCACGACCCCTGGAGTGACTGGTCATCGTGGTCTGATTGTTCGAGGACTTGTGAGTTTGGCACTAGGACAAGGCACAGAACCTGCAATGCCCCACCGGCCGTAGCTGATGCAATATGCATTGGAAACGCTACGGAGACAGAAGAATGTCACATTTGCCCGTGTGAGTAATATCTGATGAACAGTTGTGTAAATGAATCATGCGAGGGTTTATAATTTTTACAACGTGCTTAAAAAGCAGACCATTATATATGGTTAAAATATTTCGAAATAATTCTTTGATTGAATTGTAATAACTTTATACGTTTGTTTTGAAACCCAATCTCATGGTTAAACTGATTTTCTTTGTTAAATGAAAAGAGCTCATTTTCGCCTGTGACATCATAGAGTGAGTATACACTTATTTGATCTTTACATACCTATTACTATTGTCTTAGTTCAACATATTCCTAATGCTAACTATTTGCTTTCGCGCATGTACAACTCGTTTAACTCAAATTTTAGCTCAAAACATAGTCGGTATGAAGTACTATAAGTCACCATAAAGGTTCAAAGTCGAATTCAATACTTTTATCCTCACTAAGATATAGTAATTATAGTTCGACGCTGTAGTGCCTTACTGTTCTATCTTCGATCTCTGTATTATTTGAATGTTCACATTTTGGTCTTTCCACAAGTATTTGTTCTTCATTGAAATTAAAGTTTAGTTGAAACGTTAACAAAACATATTCGCAATGAAAGTAATTATGAGAGCGCTACCAGCTAGGGAAACCTTATACATTGTTATCCCTTTTGTCTACATTTCAATACTTGAACAAGCAATTGTCATTTTAAGCATTGCCATCTAAAGAAGCCTATTACGAATTTACTCATCAACAATTGTTTAACCTGCGTTTAATTACGCATTTAATAACACTACCAAATGTCTGAATACAATTCACTTTTGTTATAAATGGTATCTAATCAATGTTATAAATACACTTGAAATGTTCATTCGTCCAATATTTAGTAATTGTAAGTGAATGTACTAGTTTTATATAGTTCACGACCCCTGGAGTGACTGGTCATCATGGTCTGATTGTTCGAGTATTCGTGAGTTTGGCACTAGAACTAGGCACAGAACCTGCAATGCCCCAACGGCCATAGCTGATGCAATATGCATTGGAAATGCTACGGAGACAGAAGAATGTCACATTTGCCCGTGTGAGTAATATTTGATGAACATTAGTGTAAATGAATCATGCGAGGGTTTATAATTTTTGCAACGTGCTTAAAAAGCAGGCCATTATATATAGTTAAAAATATTTCGAAATAATTATTTGATTGAATTGTAATAACTTTATACGTTTGTTTTGAAACGTAATCTCATTGTTAAAATTCTTGTCTTTGTTATATCAACAGAGCTCATTTTCGCCTGTCATAGATTGAGTATACACTTAATTACCTTTGTCTTAGTTCAACATATTCAACATTCATTCATATTCCTAATGCTAACTATTTGCTTTCGCGCATTTACAACTCGTTTAACTTAAAAGTTTAGCTCACTGTCAGTTCATGACATCCTACAAATTCGTGTAGGTCTTTAATTTCAGAATGTGTTAAATGCAAACCGAAAATGTAAACACATTACCAGTCTTAGAATATTGCCAAAAAAGCTATCTTTTTCAGTTAGAAATTAGAACAAAGTTCGAACTACAATAAATTTGTCTTGATTGTATGTTCAGATATTTACTGATGTAAAATGATTATACGACAGTGTAGAAAGGCAATATAAATGTATGGGATTGTCGAGTATAAGGCATTCAAATTCATTATAAGGCCAATGGCTTGGTACAATCACAACCATTATGTACATCATCTACTTTAAAATCACACGTACTTCTCTTGAATTTCAGCCGACTGTCAAGGCCTTTTAAAGCTAGACGCCACTTTGCCGTCGGGCGCATACGACGTCACATTGGACAGTGGAGAGAAAGTATCCGTATACTGTGACATGGAAACAAGCGGTGGAGGGTGGACGGTGAGGTCAATTTGATATTTTATAATGTCAGCTATCGGTTCCAATTCAGCGCTGGGATAGAATTTTAAAGACGCAATTTCAATTACAAGTTACGTCCATATACGTTATGGTGCGTTTTTTTATAAGAACCACAATTCAACTTTCATTTATTTTTATTTTATTTTTAGAAAATATATTTGATACAGTGTTATGATCCAACTGGTGAACATATAAGTGAATATAAGCTGGTGCTCGCTTGGTAAAAAATGGTGCGATCTAACACCCAAAAATATCTTTTGCTTTGAATATATTGCTAGCGATGACTAATACAACCTCAAATTCCTTATTGAACGGTAGGTATGCATAATAAGGTAAACATACTGAGTAACGTCACCATATTGGACTCATGCTTAAATGAAAATGATTTGCATATCCGTACACAATTTTGAATGATGATTAAAATTTAAAACAAACAAACAACAAAAATAAACAAAACGAAAACACTCTCGTGTTGTATATCCATCAAGCAAAAACAACGAAAGACAATGTGTATATTTGTCTTTCCCTCACATTTCCCTTATGCATTTACTTACTCAATATTCGTTTATCCTTCGAAATGTCAGATGTAAAATACAAAATGTCAAATATGATAACACACTGGAAACCTCGTAATAAGTCCAGTACCAGTAGTCAAATCTTTAAAACACACACTGAAGAGGTACATGATTTACTTGAAAAACAATTATTTACTTAAAATACAAAGATAAACATTATAAGTAATTCACGTTTTAATCGCATTGAAGTTCTCAGCGATCCTATACGAGTTGAATGCATCAGATCGGAGCAATATTGATGCATGCTTTTGTTTTTATCCTTAGGTCTTCCAGCGGCGATACGATGGATCGGTAGATTTTAACAGAAGCTTCGCGGAATACGAGAATGGGTTCGGTTCTTTAGATGCAGAGTTTTGGTTAGGTAAGATGTAACTGTAGTAGAGCGGTTATATAGATCTTGTGTTTCAACAATCAAAATGGAGAGACATCATATGTTTGTTAAAGATTTTGCTGACGCTAAAGACATATCGATGGATGTTGGATCAGAGAGCTTTACTAAATTAGATTCGGTAAGATCAAGAGATAGACGACTAAAGGGTTGCAGATTATTTTATGCCTCTACTAAAAGAGGGTTGAAAAATAATATTGCCCTTATTCGCTAGAACGTCCGTCCTTCCGTCTCCCACAAACTTTATCATCAATAACTTCCAGAAAGATGATAATTTATCGGAATTACACATAACATGTGAAGATGTGCACACAGGTTCCGTGTGTGACTTATTTTAGTTACCTCAATGTTATAGCCCTCGACCTAGAAACAAAGTTGCATCTTTGGTCACATAAATCTAAAAACAAATATTTGCCAGATTGATGAGAATTTGCAGGATTTTTTTATCAGCACCAATAAGTGCTGGTGCATAAAGTTTAAAAATAGTTTATACCGTATGCACGCTTGCGGGGTATATATTTCCATCATTCTTTGAGCTAGACTCCAAACTTTTACAGGGATTTATTCAGCATGTGAACTCGCGCATTCTGGAATTTTGTATTTTTTCCAAGATATTGGCAAAATTACTGCCCTGATAATGTTTGACATAGGGCTTAAAGAGCATGCAACCTCATTTCGTGAATTTATCCAAGGGATTGAGAACTACAGTCATGAAACCATACATGAATGCCTCTGAAGCTATGAATTTCGAATGTCTGCATCCAGTGACAATATCGTTATGCCCCTTGACTTAGTTGAAATGGCATTTAAAGCATGGCAAATATTACAACCCTAATTTTGATAAACAAATGAGTGAATCATGGGTGTTTTTTTAACTGTTCCACTCATTTAGTATAATCAAAATTAGTCATTAAGATCATTGAATTTAGTGTTAAATTTACTAAAAAGTTACAATTATAAACCTCAATAGAGGTGAGTCTTAATATTATTGTCATTGTTTATAGCCAGGTGACGCCTTAAGATATTAGTAAAATCTGCTGATTACTTTCATGCAATAAACGAATGAAAGTACATCATACGCTAAGTTGAGACATATTAGCTCTTTTTTTACATGTAAAATCGGACGTAAATGGTATTTTTATAATCTTTAAAGGTCAACATAACATGATTGTTTTAGAATTTTGGCCATGGGTCTTACCGTTTTTTTTTCACACAAAACTCTCTAAATTGATACAAAAATAATATTGGGTCATCTATCATCTACAAGTCACAATGTTAGAGTTTGAATCCTTAATGCAATTTTAGTCTATATGTGACATTGTCCTCGTACGGTCAAGGTCATGGTCAATAACAACAAATAAAGAAACAATGTTCTCTTCATTTTGGTAGTGTCTTATATGACGCCTGCACACAGGTTTATCCCATGTAAAGACACCGTTTTGGGGCGACATATCATGAAGTATGCGGAACAAAGTCATTCATTCTAGTTTAATCATATCATACCTTTGATTTATTTGATCGTAAAGTTTGTCTTTGTTGAAAGTGTACGGAAACCACTAAATGTTGCTCCAAACATTCCGACGTGTCGATTACACATTATTATACATACCATTCTCAGCAAACTCATATTTAAGTCATTTTTTCATTCATAATAGGGCAATCTAAATAGCTACTTAAGTATTCTTCTATAACTATAGATTTAATAGTGCTTTATTTAAATATCACAGTATATGACTTTATTGAATCATTCAGTAACATAAATAATATGTTGCATGATGATCTGCAAGGCTCATCTGGCTGCGATTTGTCGGACGGATTTTTTCCAGCATGTGCACTTTCACTGGAAACGTGTGCAAGAATTTAAACATATTAGCAGTTTAGTTTAATCGACAGAAATGAGGGCATTTATTCTTACTATTTTTAGTGAATAAACGATATACTTTCGTCTTGCTAAGTGTCCATTTTTTATATGACTTGTATTTATTCACGGACTATGTCAGTTAAATAATAGGATAATGTTTTCAATGAAGGTGAACATTCGTTTGATTAAAACTATAAGTTGAAAATATGACACAATACGAGTCTTAACTCATAGAAATATTTGCTTTTAACATCCATCAACTAACCAGATCGTATTTGGAAACGCTTATTTAGAGCACTTTAAAACCAATTTCTATTCGAATTTCGGAAATGAAACACTGGTCAGGTATAAAAAAAACATGGATAGAATATTTTAACAGATTATGGCGAATTTATGGTTTATAGGTAAATACTTTATTGTTAATCCAGGGTTCGCACGTTCGATCAAAGTCTATACAATTACACACATAATAACAGTATTTAAATTCATAGTGACAAAGGACAAGAAGAGGAAAATGAGTTGTATGCGAATATCAGAGAGCTTACAGATATATGCTTTACGGAAATTTTGCAATAGCCTTTTGAAACTTAACTGTGACATTTACATGTTCGTTTATCTTCACGAACAAGTACAAGGACATATTTTCTTTTCCTTCTCATGTCATGCATTATCTAGAAGAGCAAATAAATGACAATACTACATATTCACGGGTTTCACTTTTAAATATACAGTTGTTGCTTTTCAGGATTAAAATACCTTCACGACATGACAAGAAAAGAAAATATGACGTTACGTGTGGACGTGAGAGGTACAGGATATAGAAGTAATGCTGGTTACGATGTTTACTCTGGTTTCTACATCACATCTCCGGATCGCTACGAGTTCTACGTCTCTGAGAGAATCGAATCGTCAAACAGTATGTTAAAAAATATTTTAAAATGCATAACTCGGAAATGAAATCTTTGTGAAGTTAACCTTTTTATTATATAGCCATAATAGTCATGTTACATTTTAGCGCGTTTTCCGAGCATCCGTCGTACCCAATCTTAAATTTATCCACATATATCTTTTTTTTAAATATACGATCTCTATTTTAGTGTCTGAGTTTGCTTTCATTTCTTTAATTATTTGTAACCGTTAGCATAGTATAATTAACATGTATCTCATTTATGATTTGAAGCATGTTGTAGTACGGAAATGATTTATCAGGTTGGAGCGATCAATGTCAGTGTAATCTACGTAGTCATCAATAATTGATATACTATGTTCTAACCGACTAATATGAGAAAGGGTGGGAAACCAATTGATGATGGAATTTCTGAAATTGGTAAAACTATCAAGCGCAGTATTTATTGAAGGCCGATCGGCGCCTATATTAGCTGTAATCGTTGGTTGTGATGAAACACACGTCCAATCACTGGTTTTAATTGCCTTTCAGTGCAAAGAAGTTATACCCTGTCACAGACAGGCGGAACATCGTTCCCAAACCATCGACCGTTCTCGACCTATGACCGGGATATGGACAATCCGGATATGGACAACGATTATATAAATTACGATGACTGGAGTAACGATTTTAACTGGAATAGGCTCTATGATTATTCGAAGGAGACCAACTGCGCTAAGACTGTAGGAGGTGGTTGGTGGTATAGTTCTTGTAACGGAAACCTGAATGGACGATTCTTTAGTAAGCACTTTACTTATAAACCCCTTCGTGGACCTTCCTATTATTCCTATTTAAGGACATCTAGTATGATGTTTAGACGTAGGTCCTAGTAATCTGAACCTTACTACTCCTACTAAATGCTTTTTTGGTGTTTTCATCTTATGTGATAACCTACGTTATACTAGTTCATAAGAAGTACATATGCTTTCTTGTTTGGATCTAATATTTGCAATGTTAGTTTGCCATTAGTTGTATTCAAACAGAGCAAATGTAGAAGACTATGTGATCTGAGTTTAGTTTGATAATGTAAAAATAGCGTAAATAGTATATCCATTTTATTGCAGTTGATAGTTATATGTTTGTAAATCGTAATCAATAACTATTTTAATTCAGTTGATTATGATATGTTTGTAAAGCGTAAAGAATAAATATTTTATTTCAGTTTATTTTAACATTGTTTGAACTTTGGAAAACGATTTAAAATATGTTAAATTCATTGATCCATGTAGGCAGAGCTATTACTTAAATTGTTATTTTGCTGTGTATAAGCTAATATCATAAGTGAATTAAATGAACTGATACAACTTTTTCCGTTAATCATAGTGTTATTAAAAATTCACCTTTCACAGAAATAACAAAATGCCAATCATGTACGATTTGCCTTTCATTGAAACGTACAAAAGGCTAAATGTTTAGACGGTACAATACGTGTGCTATTTATTTATATTTATCTCACTGATCGAAATTAATAAATGTACGATAAACATGTACTATTTAGTATTCTTAAACGCCAAAAAACAACTGATTCGACCGTTTTTATCCGCCATGCACTTATTTCTCAAAACATCTAACATCCCTGATAACAGGAATAAGCAAAGCTTTTTTTCTGTTTAAGTAATTTGTATAGTACATTTAGAACTTTCCGAACAACCGTCGTATATACCGTGAAATAGCCATAACCATTATGTTAAAGTTACGTTAACTCTACTAATATCCATTGTACGTAATGCGTGTTTCAATTGATTTATCTACAGATAAAAGACCGAATACACATACATGAAACACATAGCATTATCAGTAAATGATGGGATTACCACCATAGAACGGTCAGTATATTAACCGTTCGGTTGTTTAAACTAGTTCAGCTGTACACATCATCCTCTCACTTTCCCCAACATGCATCCCTATACTAACCCTTAATGCCGAATACCAGGCAATCAAGCTACCAGTTCCATATTGTATGGTGTTCTTTAGTATGGCAACATTAGGGTTTAAACCCGGGACATTCCGCGTCCAAAGCATTTTGACTTTCGAAATTAATCTTAATTCTAGGTATTTAATTTTTAGCATTACTTTGTTGAAACTGTTTGTGTTAACTGTATGTAATAAATTGTCCCTGTAAATTGAGAGTTTAAACAACTTTGATATGAAAAACCTACACAAACAAATTCAGTAGCCGAAAGCTTAAACATGAACACCAATAAATTGCACAGAGCCAAAGCCAGAAACACAGAACAACGACAAACCTGTATCCACCTGCAACACACACCATGTATGGTGTATGAATCTATAGGTGTTTATCAAAGATTGTTGGGTATCATCTTTGAACAGCCAACATAATTAGTTTTACTGGCTCGTTAACCTTGTCTCTGTGCACAATCGCATCCTTATCCCAACAATCCGAAATGGCGCAGACAACTCATATTAAAAGGTCCTAGTTTATCTATGTTCTATTAACACAAAAAAAAAAAAAAAAGTTGGTGCCCGGACCTTCCTTCTTGACATAAAAAGTAGATGACAAACAAATCAAGACACTAAACGGGAGACGCATAAAGTAACAAATCCACAATGACGTAATTCTCACAACATCAAAAGAACCAGATCTCTGTATTCGTAATTGTCGCGGCATTTGAACTGTCAGTTTAACTGGAGTTGATGTTTTAATTACTTTCAAGTCGCTCGTGCAGTCGACCTGGGAAGCATCTTATATTCAGAAAGTGTATCTACAAGTCAATATTAATACATTTCTTACGATATTGGCGTAGGCGATGTGCGTCGTTACCTAATTTGATTGATTCAATGATAACCGATAATGACGCACGCAGACAATATAAATTTATCCAGTCATTTTCAATTGACAAATTATACGGTGAATATTTACGTTAGACGGAAATAAAGGTAATCCGGAGGCTAATATGGTGCTCATTTCGTCTTATGTATCACACATAAACTGAGGCCTTTCAAGTCCACTATGTGCATGATCAGTTTAACACATATCAAAATTGATCAAACTTTCATTTCGATTTGGGTTCAATTACATTTTTGAAGGTACAATTATCACGCGTCAATATTTATGCGAAAAACTACAGAAACAAGCTTAGTAGCAACAAGTTTAATCATGAACCCGATTTAATGGCACTGGGTAAACGCCAAAGACATAGAACATAAATACAAGCAATCACAAATAAGAAACATGGAAGAACAGCACAAAACTCAAGTTCCGCAAAAAAGCTTAGCATTTATTTTACCACACTTATTTTTCCTCAAAACAGCCAAGCATTTAACGTGACATACACAGTTGATATGAATGGTAAAATATTATCAATTATAAGTGTTGGGGTAATAACATGTGCCGGTAGGTGAAAACAAATATGATGGGTCCAAACACTTAACACAACATCAGGGAACATCCCCGAAGTCGAAAGACGAAAAACAGCTCCTCAAACTTGTCACTTCGTTATTAAGAACCTTGAAGCTCAACTTCCCTTTTAATTCTATCTACTTATTATAACAGTGAAGTTAAAAGGTTATCAATAACATTGAAACTCCACTTCTCTCTCGTCCTAACGGTAATTGATACCAGTGCAACTCAACTTCCCTCTTGTACTATATAATAGTTATAAATAAAAGTGAAGCCCAAAATCGATATTTTCCTTACGGTTATTAATACCCGTAAGCTCAACTTCCTTTTTTTCCTCACGGTTAATAATAACAGTGAATTCTGACTCTCATCTTGTCCTTACGGTTATTTATAACAGTGAAGAAGCTCAACTAACATCTCTTGTCTGAATGATTATTAATACCATTGAAGCTTTACTTCCCTCTACTTCTATTCTAACGGGTATTATACAACCCCTATTGTCATCATTATATATAAACGTGAATCTCAACTTCCATTTTGTTTTAACAGTCATTGGTAACAGTAAAGCACAACTTCCCTCTTGATGTAACGGTTAATCTTAACAGTTAAACTCAATCCATCGTGTCCTAACAGTTATTAATACAATGAAATCTCATATCTCCTATTGTCCTAACGGTTATAACAATGAATCACAAAATACCTTGTGTCCTATCGGGTATTTATAACATTAAAGAAAGTCAACGTCCGTATTGTCCTAACGGTTGCTAAAAAAAAACGAAGCACAACTTCCATCTAATTGTAACGATTATCAATAACAGTGAAGCTCAACTTCTAACTTGTCCTAACGATACTTAATTCCAATCACGCTCAACCTTGTTCTTGTTCTAACGATTGTCTACAACAGTGAAGCTCAACCTCGTTCTTGTTCTAACGATTGTCTACAACAGTGAAGCTCAACCTCGTTCTTGTTCTAACGGTTGTTAATAACAGTGAAGCTCAACCTCGTACTTGTTCGAACGGTTGTTAATAACAGTAATGCTCAACCTCGTTCTTGTTCGAACGGTTGTTAATAACAGTGAAGCTCAACCTCGTTCTTGTTCGAACGGTTGTTAATAACAGTGAAGCTCAACCTCGTTCTTGTTCGAACGGTTTTTAATAACAGTGAAGCTCAACCTCATTCTTGTTCTAACGGTTGTTAATAACAGTGAAGCTCAACCTCGTTCTTGTTCAAACGGTTGTTAATAACAGTGAAGCTCAACCTCGTTCTTGTTCGAACGGTTGTTAATAACAGTGAAGCTCAACCTCGTTCTTGTTCTAACGGTTGTTAATAACAGTGAAGCTCAACCTCGTTCTTGTTCAAACGGTTGTTAATACCAGTGATGCTCAACCTCGTTCTTGTTCGAACGGTTGTTAATAACACTGAAGCAGAAACACAAACTGTTATCGATAAGAGTAAAGTTCAGCCTCAAACTTGTTCTTACTGTTATCGATAAGAGTAAAGTTCAGCCTCAAACTTGTTCTTACTGTTATCGATAAGAGTAAATTCAGCCTCAAACTTGTTCTTACTGTTATCGATAAGAGTAAATTCAGCCTCAAACTTGTTCTTACTGTTATCGATAAGAGTAAAGTTCAGCCTCAAACTTGTTCTTACTGTTATCGATAAGAGTAAATTCAGCCTCAAACTTGTTCTTACTGTTATCGATAAGAGTAAATTCAGCCTCAAACTTGTTCTTACTGTTATCGATAAGAGTAAAGTTCAGCCTCAAACTTGTTCTTACTGTTATCGATAAGAGTAAATTCAGCCTCAAACTTGTTCTTACTGTTATCGATAAGAGTAAAGTTCAGCCTCAAACTTGTTCTTACTGTTATCGATAAGAGTAAATTCAGCCTCAAACTTGTTCTTACTGTTATCGATAAGAGTAAATTCAGCCTCAAACTTGTTCTTACTGTTATCGATAAGAGTAAAGTTCAGCCTCAAACTTGTTCTTACTGTTATCGATAAGAGTAAAGTTCAGCCTCAAACTTGTTCTTACTGTTATCGATAAGAGTAAATTCAGCCTCAAACTTGTTCTTACTGTTATCGATAAGAGTAAAGTTCAGCCTCAAACTTGTCCTTGCCGTTATCGATAATGGTGCAGCTGGAACTCCAACATGTCCTTACGGTAATTATTTAAAGATAAGTTAACTCAAGATCACACTTGCCCTAACGTCGATCATTAATAGAGATTGATGTCTGAGACACCGACATTTTTTAAAAAAATGATAATTTTAGATTATTAAAAAATGGGAAAACTGTTTTACCACTGAACGTTTTAATGAAAAGAAACACGTTTAATATAATGTAATGTTAATTAAGGTTTTCCTAATTGAAGGAGTATGAGATAATAGTTTGATTTAAGAGTACTTTTTCTCTACCAATCTTTTTTGCATCAAGAATATATCAACATAGCATGTATTTTGATATCATTAACCTTTATACAATATCTTCCCTGGATGCACGAAAGGGGAACGATTTGAAAGGGTAATGATATGTTTGATAAAATATACAAATACATAGCATTGCACTAGATTTAAGTTATTAAACAAAAACACTTCAAATATAAATGGATCACACGATATGAATGTTAATTTGGACGTAGACCTTAACGTGAGGATGTAACCATGAAGGTACGTATTTTATTATTGATAAACTATATAATACGAGTTTTTATAAATTGTTTATCGCACATGGTTTTACAATGTTTGTATCGATCAGATTTCTTATATATACTCGTATAAAATAGGAAGTGATAATAAAGTCGTGCATTATTCAACTGATATTTGTTATGTTATTCAATCAATATTTTGGTGTATGATATACTGTACTAGGCCACAACTGAGAAATAATGTTCATAACAACACACGTATATACATGAATTAAGTTTATGGTTCGACTGATAACTCATTTTGTATTTAACTGTATCATTAAAGTGTGGTATGATCCCTCTTTATCTACCTATTTCAATATCGCTGTAATTGAAAAGAACAACCCTAACCACCGACAAAAAACTACGTTAATTACAAAATGCATATAATATAAACGTTGATATATTCAACAGAGGAGGGTCGTGCGATGGCACTGAATAAATACTAGGTTTTAGAGTTCCTGATGGAACTGTTGTCTGTTGGACTTCTAACCATTGGAGTCGTTGCTGTTATCGAATTCTCGGAGAGCGGATTCGGACCACCATATTACATCGGTTGTTTTTTCATAGGATGTTTGGTAAATTTAAAATGACAAAAAGTTACGTGGTACTTACAACTATTCAAGGCCTGTTTCACGCTTTGATATTTTGATTTATTGCTTTAAAAGGCGGTCAACTCGGAAATGATGAGATCGAAAAAAGAGAAATAGGAAGTGTGGTAAGTTTTGTTAATTTAAACGATTATGTTGTTTGAGGTTGGAAGTATACAAATGAATGATAAAATGGTGATATTGCTTCTAAACGCTGTTATATTATGTTAGCTATTCAACTGTAGCATGAACATTCATAATAGACTGACCTGAAAGGCAATATTTAGATAAAGTGACCTTATGCATCGATCTTAGTTGTGAATAATAAAGTTATAATCACTTTTAAATGCGATTATGTCTTATTCATTCTTTACATAACATAATTCAGTCAAACCCATTTTTTTAAACTCTTGTAGTTGCCCTTGAATAACGACAAATTAATTCAATAACCTCTCGTGTTTATTTAAGATAATGGCTTATACTTGATATCAATATGATGCCTTATAAGTTTGATAGTTAAAAAAACACTATCTTTATTGTTTGTAGGTGTTGTTTCGTGCGTTGTGGGACTCTCATTTTGTCACGTGACTCTCGTTTAGTCACATGACCCTCGTTAAGTCACGTGATTCTCATTTATTCTCATGACCCCCGTTTAGTCACGTGACTCTCGTGTATTCACATGACCCTCGTTTAGTCACGTGACTCTCGTTGAGCGTCCGTTTGATCTTAACAATATACCTTTTTATAGGTTAAACGTATATATTTCAGAATGGGCTTGTTAAATAGCCTTGTCTTCAGTTCAACATTTCAGTTGCATTAGAACTTTGGTTCAACATACACGGCGAAAAAATGTAAATCCCGTTCTTTCAGATCAAAGGAAACTCCTTTCTGTCAATGCTCCTAGTTATGGGATGTTTCGGTGGTACCACTCTTACCGGCATTGGAGGTCTAGGTTGGGATTACTCCAATGACAACCCAACAGGATATGAGGACAAAGTTAAAGCACTATATGGTGTTACAATAGCCGTCTGCGTATTGGCACTAGGTACCAACGTATTCGGCATGTGTATTGTATGTGCATATGGGGGCTATTTTGGTTTTAATATTCTTTATTCTCGAAGAGGTAGAACTGTGAAAACCTATGATACCATTGGTACAGAGACAAACAAAACGTTTGTCAGTAGCTTAAAATACATATGTGCATATGGGGGCTATTTTGGTGATGATATTCTTTATCTTTGAAGAGGTAGAACTGTGAAAACCTATGTTACCATTGGTACAGACAGAAACAAAACGTTTGTCAGTAGCTTAAAATGTATCCGTTTCATACTATTTATCAACAAAAGTATACGTACACAACCATAAATACAGGGGATTGCCCAAACGTATGTGAAAACTACTATAGCTCAACAAAACTTAACGTACTTATACCATTCATTTAGAATTTACCCAAACCTATGTGATAAATACTATAGCTCAAGATAGGTACACGTGAACTAAACATGAGAGTTTTCCCGAAATGGGCCAATTATTAGAGCTTTAGTAAGGTCCCGTTCCACGTATATGTACCATAAGCTAAAAGTTTTTTTTACAAACGTATGTGACAAATACGTTACCTCAACACAGGTCAACGTACACCTACCATAAATGCAAGGGTTTTCCAAAACGTATGTGACAAAAACTATAACTCAAGATACATACGCGTACGAGGGTGTCCCCGAAATGTTCCAATTACTTGAGATTAAGTATGACCCAATCACACGTATCATAAGAATTTGGTGTTTGTCAAAAGAATTTCACAAATACTACATTTTTACTAAGGTTCACTTAAGATTTTCATTAATTTGAAGTGTTCGCAAAGATATATTAGGCAAATACTAACGCTTAACAAAGGAAAACGTGTGCGTTTCATTTAGCTAGTTATTTACCAAAAATGTGTTAAAATATTATTGGTTAGCAGAGAAACACGTTTTATAAAAACGAAGGCTTTTCAAACATTTGTACTAAATACTATATCCCAACAGAGGTACACGTGCACGTTCTATTACATGCAAAATGTTCGTGATAATACGTGACATAAAAACGTAGGATTTTTAAAACATTTGTATTAAATACTACAGCTCATCCGACGAACACGTGCACGTACCATTATATCGATGGTTTCGCAAAATGTTTGTGATAAAATTAGTGCTCAACGGAAGAACACGTACACTCATCAGAAATACGACAAATCGGCATAAATGATGGGACAAGTACTATCGTTCAACAGAGATACACACATATATAACATATATACGACGGTTGTCCAAATAACACACTGAAAACAAAACTTTCTAACAAAATACCATATGCATGTGGTTCTCATAAAACAAGGTTGCGAATCACGGCGTCAATATTGCAATGGAGTTTTAATGTGGTTTGCGAATGTTCATTGTTAACATTGTAAGCTGTCTGAATTTGGAATATATCAATTTCCTAGTGATATCAAACAGGCCGTTCTCAATTTGTTAAACATACACAATCCTGGATGACGTAGTGCACAAATCGTTTTCCCGCAACCCCACGTAAAGGTGAAGGCCCATTATACCGTATTTATTAGGACAGGTATATGTTTTGTTTTCGGAGGAGACAAAATCGTTGGATGAATATGTAACATTGCTGCTGCATGCATGTACTAGGAAATGTGTTTAGCAACTCAACACATTGGTTTTGAAATATGATAAGTGTTTCATGCAGAATAATTTGCGGAATATTTGTTCGTACATATAAGACTACCATGGTATGTTCTGCTCGTCTGCACGAAAAAAACACCCAAATTATAGTCGACAACACCGTAGTGCATACAAAGGTTTGCATTGTAAGTGAAGTATCATCCTGCAGGAGTTATAAATAAATGCACCTGGACTGTTGCTCAAATTAGCGGCATATAAAACATCGCGGCTTAATATTTCTGCAAGAAGCACAAAGGATTTACCCGATGCAAGCAAACAGTTCAGACTGGATATAAAAAAGCTACAGAGCGCCGTGTTTATTTCTACATTGAACAAGGTATCTATAAAGCATGTTTTGCAATTGTTTCATTGTGAATATATTGCGCAGAACATATATTTTAATTGTAATACAATTCACGTTTTGATAGGAGAATCTTGTTGATTTGAGACGACCAGCAATTGGTATGTTTGTAGCTCATGTCAGTTTAGTACCTGAACAGAAATTCCTACGCTGAAGTGCCACTTATCTTGGCGTGAACGCGAAACTTTTCAACGTTACTAGATCAAGATGCAGTTATCACCTTTTTGTTTGAACTTTAAATGATAGCGTCGTGTTAACACTACTTAGATATGTGCTTTAACAGTTAATTAACAGGTTGATTCATTGACATACGGTGACGTCAAATCATACGGTTTTCTCTTTTTATGTAAACATTGGTATATATCAGATAATTTGCAATGTGTAGGTTAGACAATGTCAAAATTGGTTAGACTTTTCAGAAGCCATATGGTACAATTTAATCTGTTTTAAATACATCTAAAAATAATTGATTGAAAAATTTACATCGAATTCGAATACCACACACTGTAAATGGAATAGAGCAAGAAAACATGTCAAATTATAATTTTGGACTGCATTTTTGGCATGCTGAATGTACTCTGGTGACAGATTCAACATATAAAGGCAGAAAAAATGTACAACGGTAAAATTGACGAAAATGTTTGGCCTGTGATTGACCATTTCTTGAACACCAATTATCTATTTCAGGGCTACAATAAATCGGTCACCGCTTTTTTACTCAATATTTACAAGGTCAGATATGATGTTACATCGTAGCTTCTGCCTGCATATTATTCTATTCTTACAGCATCAAACACAACAAGATCTTTATCAAAACAGAAAAAAACAACAAAAAAACAGCTTTCTTTTGTTACCAACAGGGAACAAAATTTGATGGATGCATTTCTGCGGGTTCAGATTTAAATCACACACGCCTACGTTCAGAGCCTTTACATGTCTATTCCTCGAATGCTTATTAAAGTTGAACTTTGTTAAAGGCCTTTGATCAGAGGCATCAACCTATAGTGTACGAGTTAAATACATATTGTTTCGTATGAGAGCTAAACGCGTGGCTTTAATTAAATTGTTCAGGTTTAAACTATTGTTGAAATCATGTTTTTGTTAATGGACTATTTGGCTAGTATATCTAAAGTTGTCTATGGACGACAGGTTTTGAATAACATTCTATTTAACACAAAGCAATGTCAAATATTTACAATATAAATATGGTATTGTTGTTACAATTGCCATGTAAATGGTTGCCATGACAACTGTACAATGACAATAAAAATGCTGAAAATAAATCATTCTTATTTGTTAATATATCTAAAGTTGTCCATGGACGACGAGTTTTTAACAATAATATGTTACACAATAATCAATGTGTAATATTTGTAATAGAAATATAACATTGCTGTAACAATTTAATGTTTAATTTTAAATATATTTAATATTAAATTTGGTATAACCGAAAGCAAATTATCAAAGAAAAGAAGCAGCTTATTGCCTGAAACCGGTAGGCTCGAAAACTATCACATTAAAAAATACCCAAAATGTTAAGAAAATAGTGACATTTTCTGGGATTACTACACCCTTATTACCTACGTGTCTGTTGATGAAATTCACTTATAACTCAAATTGGCACGATACCCACACAGATAACGTATTTTGTGGACAATTTGAAACAATAAGCTGATCGGCAATTAAAATGTTCCTATTCTGTTTCAGTTTTAATCCAAGACATTACAATTTCTAGAACCTGAAACTATGTTTTAATATTGGAATCAAACTTTTGCTTTTTGTTATAACCTTTGCTATTGTACACATAAACAAATCAAGTGTATTTGAATGCGGAAACTAAAACTTTAAAATTCACAACAGATGTCTTTGTAGAAACTTGTGAGCTGCATTTAAGCGTATGATAACTTCGCTAATTACATTAACATGTTTTCTTTGTAGCTCTTTACTGTTCTTGATAGTGCAGGAATTTAGAGAGAGGGAGAGAGAGAGAGTCTGTGAGGCACCCAAGACTCTATGATAGAGACACTGTCTAATTATGAAGTTTATTGTGAAATTCTAAAAAGCAATAAGTTACAACTACACGTGATTTTGTATTCTCGGAAAACGCTGTATATTTGATAATACACATTCTCACATATACAGAGGGACGATTTGTTTTATTTGAAAATTCATTTATGTAATCAGAGTTGCCAGCTTTTGGTCAAGCTGTATTATTGACTACCAATCACTTTTATGATTTTGTTTAAACAAACGATTATACCTTTACAAGTTCTTTTTCAAAATATCCACATAAGCATGATATTTGTTTTAATCAATTTGATTTAAATGTCCATACATAAAGGGTATTTTCGGCTCTCTTTCTAAATCTGCAATAGCCAGTTGACAGTGAAACTGAAAGTAAAATCGAACATATTAAAGATAGATAAGTATTGAGATGGCTCAACTATTTGAAATAAGACGCAATGTCTTTACACGCTCCTGTACTAATCAGCATCATTTCACGGTTCAATTCCAACATAAAACTCATAATAAAACTTCAAATTTACTCCGCTTATTTATAAAGTTGTGAAATGTTTTATCATGCCAATTTTATATCAAACTTTATGAAATAAAGTAATTGTTATTAACAAAAAAGGATTTTTATAAGAAAGCAATTTTTCAGCGGTTCGACCACACGTCCGAGCTGGTAAAAATATTTGCTCAAATTCATTAATTTTTATATTGATAAAATAAACAATTAATTTGGAAACCAAGACCTGCACAGTTTACAATTTTAAAGAGCAAGTAAAACAAACGTAATTTGTTGTTTTCGTTATTTAGTATTTGTAATTGATGGAATTAAGAATAGTTATTTTAACTGTTTGAAAGAAAAAAAAAACAGTCTTAAGCATATTGAGTTGTGAAGTTAAGAAATACTCAATTTTGATATTCAACATTCATTAAGAAATTCAATATCTAGTAAATGCACACGGAATGATAAGAGTAAGTATACAAAAGGATACATTTAAGGTAAAATGTGGGAACAATTTTTCATAGAATCTGTGTAATAATGAAAATGACGTTGTCTTCGAAAGTTTGTCAGGTTGAGGTATTCCAGTTTTATAACAGTGATCAGAATAATTACAAAACAAACTTAAAACAACGTGAGATTTAAGATTTAAGGTAATTAACCCCGCTAAAAGTGTGTAAAAAAGAAACAGGCTTGCTTGCTTAAGAAGCACGAAACAAAACTGCAAAACTGAAAACGTCCCTTTTTCTACAACATTTATCGATGTGATGATTCTCTTATGATGTAGATAAAAAGCCCAAAGCGAAGATATATTTTCGCTGATAACTTATATACAAGATATCGAACTTAGTAGAAGATATGAAACCACTAGGGAATAGGGGAGATATTATAATAAATACCATCGTGTTAAATACATCTTGTATCTTTATCAACGGAGATTACAATACATATTTAACGAAAGAGGTACACGTACAAGTATTTTCAAAATTCATTATATATTTTACGATACATTAAATATACTACTTGGTATACACAATTGAACTGCAAACTATTAAATGTGCGGAAAACAAATATATATATCCATCGCAAATTTAAAGGGATAATCATTAGAATGAAAATACAGAGCAATGCTTTCTTCAAGAAAAAACAAAACATGCGACGTTGATTTCATCAGATGACAGATTTAAAAATCAGAGCGAGGATGGTGACGAAGTTTGAAGGAATATCTCGCGCGGAATTTTTTTTTATTGACAGTGAATTATCGTAAGAAGGCAACTATTTATAACGGCCATAGATGATCATATGCGTGGGCCAATCCATATCTTAAGTTAACCATACAAATTTCTGCCCATTTGAGGTGTAATCATTAAACAAACACTTAGAATAAGATGTGATTTTCTGACTGAATGTACTCCTACAATTTATAGCTGTAATGATACTCTACATACGCAATCTTAAAAAAAAGACAGTATAATTATTAACTGCAGCCACTTTAAATGAACATGAGTTATGTGAATAAGGTAGGATCAATTAACACTAGAATTGAACAATGCAACAACACTACAGGGACAAAATTTAGTAATAAACGCAGGTTCAGAGTGAAGACCCAAAATACAATTAGCGAAATCCTGAACATACCGATTATTTATGTATGTTTATGAGATACCAAATTCTGTTTAAATAACCAGATATTTGTTTCCCATATGTATCGTGTTTTTAGAAAGAATAATCTTCGTAGTGATGAACACATTTGAACGGTGTTGTTTTGTTTTACTTTCCAATGAGGTAACCCTACATGTATTGTTATAAGTGCTGATTCTCGATACATCTTGTATCGGTGTGCTTACAAACAATCGCAACCAAGTCAATTTTTAAAACGCATAGTCCATTAATGTTAAGTTTTAAAGCTTAAAGAAACTATATCAGGAAAGTCTCGGAATGGTCTGCGTTAAAAAAAGAAATGTGACTTCATTGGACATTGCATTATTCAATGTTTCAACAAGAATGAAATATAAATATTTCGTAACATTGTTACGTAGACATGACATGTAGAAGTCGTAATACGAAGGCTGTATATTGTAATTGATATATCGTAATAACAATGAAAATTGCATTGATGATAAGAAAATCGAACATGTGTAGGAATAACTCACTGAAGGCTGTAATACATGGATTTTGAAATTGATTCATCGTCATACCGATATCCAGATGCATTGATGATAAGGATATCGAGCATTAAATTTTGTATGATTCTCTAAAGGCTTTTCTGAAATATGTCATGCGCATTGATGTGTCGAAGAGTCGATTCCTGTGTTGAAAAAACCCATTATAACTGACATAGTAATATGTTCACGTGCTTTGAAAACAAATCGGTGCATAGCAAACTATTGTAATATAATGTTTAATGTAATGTATTTTACCACATTAAACCGATGTTTGCCGAACAGAAACGGTTGGTGTCGAACATACTTCGAACATGGCATTCCATGGTAGTCATATATGTACCAACAGATATTCGGTAAATAAGAGTGTTTGGATAACTCATTTAACTTTATAAAAATAACTGTGGGATTATACACTTGTCTAAGCTGCTGCAGGTAGTTAAAATCTATCCAAGGTTTAAATAAACAACATGTTTTCGTCTGTTTCTTCGAGAGCTAAACATCATAGCCGACGTGATATGTTGTTGGCCTTGAAATATATTGGAGATTGTAAAACATATATTGTGTGGAACGAGCTCATCTGGTCAAATACGTCATGCAGGTATGTGTACAGTATACGAGCAAAGAACGGCATGTACGATGACACGAGGAAATTGATGCAAAAGAGATCAGCGAGAGTGAATATTTTGAAACAACGTTTAAACTTAACTGCAACTTGTACGTATGGATGGCTGCACATAACTAAGCATGAATACGTCGTGTGTCACACCTCTTTAGTATTTAGAGCATGTTTATGCTCTGTTGTGGACAAAAGATGATATGTATTTGTGTTGTAGTAAGACAGCATACTTGAAATATATACGTGTATCCATGTCGAGCTAAATTCTCATGTTAATCTAATTTATCATGTTTTAACGTGAATACCTCAGCACTATGTATGGTACTTATATTTTTGCATACTATTTTTACTATTTTTGGAATGTACATATCCACTCCAAGCAAACATGTCAACATATTCATACAGTTTCATTGACTTATAATGCTGGTTTTGTAAAAAAAAATATACTTCAAATTAGTCTGTGTATTTACTAGATCTAGAATTATGTGATGAAGTTCGAAAATGAAAAAAATGAGTACTTTTCAACTTCCAGATCGTATGTTACTTTAGAAGTATGCTCAAGACTATTTTTCCCTGTAAATAGTGAAGTTGTTTTTAATTATGTTTACACGAACATCGTGTATTTAACCAATACAATTATCTGATAACAGATTGTAGACTTTGACATGAATACTTTAATCTGGATTAGCAGATACAGGGATAAACTGTAGTTTGGCAAAACGTATGTGACAAATTCTAAAGCTCAATAAAGGTAAACATAGACATACCATAAAATCAAAGGTTGCCCGAACGTATGTCACAACTACTATAGCTCAACAAAAGTCAACACACACGTACCTTAAAACATTTTTTTCCGAACGTATGTGACAAGTACTATAGTTCAAGATAGGAATGCGTTTAATAAATACGAGTGTTTCCCCATAATGTGCCAATTACTTGATTCATTTGGTATGGTTTACTTACACATATTATAGTGTTTTGACAAATACTGGTACTATTACGCCAAAGAAGTCTACTTACGAATTCTTATAAACTTGAGGCCTTTCGAAATAAGTATGTGACAAATACCAACGCTAAACAGAGGTACACGCGCGCGTATAAATACGAATTATTTGCCAAACATTTGGTACAAAAATTATAGCTCAAAAGAAAAAAAAACGTGAACGTGTCAAAATGCGAAGGCTGTTCAAAACATTGTACCAAATACTATATTTCAACATATGTTCACGTGCACATATCGTTAAATTTCGTGACATAACTCGTGCCCAATTGATGAACACCTACAAATCGCCAGAAATTCGGCAGTTTCAGTTTGTCTTTAATGATGGAACGAGTACTTCAGCCCAACAGAGGTACACGTATATATACCATATATACCCATATATACAATTGTTGTCCAAATAGCACATTGAAAATAGTGCCATCTTTGTTAACAACATACCTTAAACATATTATATTAAACAAAGCATGTTTGCGTAAGATAGCGTCAAGACTGCAACAAGTTTTAAAATTGTTTCCGAATTTTCAATATAAACGTGTTCTTGTAGGCTCTCTGAAATTGACATATTTCAATTTTCTAGTGCTGTCATACCGTACTGTTGGCCGTTCTTAATATTATTATGTACACAACCCTGGATGACGTATTAAATCTTAGTCAACACGCATTTGTACATGTACAAAAAAGAGTTTAGCAACATCCCGTATAAGCAAAGGCCAAGATACCGTATTTATCAGGGCAGATATATGTTTTGTTTTCGGTGCAGACGAAATCATACTGTTGTTGTTTGTATGCTTTGATACTTTTTTAACTGGCATTTGGAAGAAATTGTAAAATTCCCGTTGCCTACAACATATAAGAATGTAAATAGCCACAACTTAAATTGTTAAATAATATCATATGTTTTTCATGCACATTAATTTGCCGAATATTTGTTCGTAAATATATGATTACCATGAGATTTCCTGCTCAAAGTCTGCACGAAAATACCTATTTCCAGCCGGTTAACATCGTAATTTGATGGCATGGAATGCAAGTGAAGGATTCAGGCTGCATGATTTATAAATAGATACACCTGGACTGAGGCTCGTAATAGCTTGATATAAAACATCGTGGCTTATTAATTTTTGCAAGAGGCGCACACTATTTAAGTAAATGCAAGCGATCATTTCAGACAATAAATAAAGCTACAAATCGCCGTGTTTATTTCAACATTTTGCAAGGTATTTATGCAGCATGTTTTTCAAATGTTTCATTGTGTGAATGTGAAGAACAGAAATTTTCAATGTTTTTCAATTCACATTTTAAAACGTAAATCTTGTTGATTGCAGACGACCAGAAATGATATGTTCGTAAAGCTTGTGTATGTTTTATACTTGAACTTAAATTACTACGCTGAAGTGAACCATATTTTCGCATGAAAGCGACATTCTTCTTAGAGTAACTAAATTTTTATATATATATATAACACCGTTTTGCTTTTAGTTTAAGCTTTTGATATATTTTGAAGCTATCGATACATTTGATATACAGTAGCTTGCAAAAATAAGTCGATGATTTCTCTTTAAATACGACAGAGCGTTTTGTCCACCTTCAAGCGTCGGTATAACAAAATTTAAATATTTGCTTTAACAGTAAATGAGCAGGCGTATTCAATGCAAAAACGTTGACGTCAAATTATACGATTGTTTTATGAAACATTCGTTTGCAGTTTATTTTAAATGTGTAACAAACGCAAAAATGAGTAAGGAGACACAGATATGTTTTGCATTTTTAAGTTAACATTCGCAATGTCAAAACTTGATAAGACATTACAGAAGTTATATTATACAATTTCATCTGTTTTGACGATATTTAAAAATAATTGATCAAACGAAATTTGCATCGATTGCGAAGACTATACACTTTAGCTGGAAAAAAAGTAAATGGGTTTCATTAGCGATTATATTTGGACATAACAACAATTACCTATTTTAGGATTACAATCGGTCAGTCGCTGCTGGGCTCAATATTTACAAGGTCAGAGATAATGTTAAATCGAAGCTTTTGTCTGCACAGACACCGATTTTTACATTATCAATCACAACTAGATGTTTATGAACATATATATTTCTTGCGTAGAATTTCTGTTTTCAACAGCGAATACCATTTGATGGATACATTTCTGCGAGTAAAGACTGAATTCACACACGCGTATATCCAGAGCCTATACATGTCCATTCCTCGAATGGTAATTGAAGTCTTTCTTTGTAAAATACTTTGATCAGTGGCATCAACCTTTAGTGTGCGCTATTAATATACATTGATGAATAAGAGAGCTTAATGCCTGCTTTTAGTTAAAATGTTCAGGTTTAAACTATTGTTGAAATCATTATTTTGTTAATGGACTATTCGGCTAGTACGAGGTGCAGTCAAAAAGTTCCCGGATTACCTTTGTACTGTTGTCAGTTTTTTTATTAGGAAACATTAAATTGCACCGAAATAAAGCAAAACACTTTTCTAGAGGACTGTACATAAATTATATTTTAATCATACATAAAACAATATTTTTTAACACTGCAAATAAACATATCTCACACCGTACGTATCACTTCGTACGAAAATGACTTACTGTTAACGTTCATTAATGTAATTACGTCAACGTAGGCTCTTGTGTGCTAGTTAATGTTATTCAAAGTATTGCCCTTGAAATTCAATACATTTTCTGTGTCGATCTACCCACTTCTCAAAAATATCTGCGTACCACTCCTTTTCGTAGCTTCTTATTGCCGACCTGACGGCAAATTTCATTTCATCTTCACTTTCAAATCTGCGACCTCGTAAGTCGGCCTTTAATCTCGGAAACACACAAAAGTCCCTTGGCGCAAGGTCGGGACTATACGGCGGATGTTGCAGTCTTTCATACCCCAAAAAGTCTATTGTTAGTAACGTGTCTTCAGCCCGATGTGCAGGAGCGTTGTCTTGATGAAAGATCAAATTTTCAATTTCGCAGTCCGGACGTTTCTTTCTCATTGCGTTCGTGAGATGTCTCTGCACGACCTAAAATGTCACAAACATACTCAATATGAATCCAAATCATATTAAACGAAATGCCTGGAATCAATAAAAAATAAACATTAAATTTTATAATAGTATTTTTGATCATAATTAATATGTTGATGTAACTTACTTTTTGATAGTAATCTTGATTGACTGTCTGGTCGCTAGGTACTGCATGTTGCAGGAGCATTCCCTGGCTGTCCATGAAGAAAATATACATTATTTTCTTTGATGATTTGGATCGCCTCGCTTTTTTAGGAGGAGGCGAAGATCGTCTTTTCCATACCATTGACTTCCTCTTCGTTTCAGGGTCATAAAAGTTCACCCAGGTTTCATCCGCGATAATGATACGACTTAAGAATCGACAACCCTCCTTTCTCCAGCGCTGTAGAAATTTATCAGATGCTTCTATCCTGGTTTTCATCATTTCTTCGGTCAAAGGCGTGGCACCCATCTTGCGCATACTTTTTTCATTCCCAAGTCCTTTGTCAAGATGTAATATACATTTCCATGGCTTAATCCGACACTATCTGCTATATCGTTGATTTCCGCCGATCTACGGAAATGACGCGCTGCACTCTGTCGATACCGCCACTATCCTGTTGTCGACAGCTTCTCTTATTGTCACTTACGTCGTCACGACCGTCCCGGAAACGCTTGTGCCAATCAAAAACGAGCGTCCTGGAACATTTCCTTAATCCATCCTCCGGATTCATACATTTATATGTTTCCGTTGGTGTCATTCCCGCTCTCGCACAGTATTTAATGACTGTCCGTTGCTCCATTCGCTCGGATGACGTTGACGTTTCTACACCAGCGATTTCTTCCATTGCCTTAAACAATGCGCATGAATTCAATGATTTTCAAGCGATGATGTTTGTTTTGCACGTGTGTTTGGAAATGACGTTGATGTGACGTCATATAAATTTATCCGAAAAAACAGTGCCAAAATGTTGCATATCTAGCGTTAATAGCAGTGAAGACAATTTGGTAGTCGTTAATAATTCAAAGTGATCCGTAGCGTAGGTTATATGTTATAATAAACATTTTTTTTAAGAATCGTCATAGTCCGACGTCAAAATTGTGCAATATATAACCAGCCCGGGAACTTTTTGACTGCACCTCGTATATCTATTAATGGAGTATTCAGCTAGTATTTGGAAAAACTAGACGACCCTTTTACCTACGTAACTGTTGCTTAAATTGACTTATATCTCCAAGTTGCACGATGCCTACAGATAAAACGTAGCGAGCGACAATTTAAAAAAAAATCATATTTCTGTTTTGAGACGTAGTTTGCGGACATTTTGAAACAGACTGCTGATCGACAATTTAAATATTTATATTTCTGTTTTGAGAGGTAGTTTGCGGACATTTCGAAACAGACTGCTGATCGACAGTTTAAATATTTTTGTTTCTGTTTTGAGAGGTAGTTTGCGGACATTTCGAAACAGACTGCTGATCGACAGTTAAACTATTTATATTTCTGTTTTGAGAGGTAGTTTGCGGACATTTCGAAACAGACTGCTGATCGACAGTTAAAATATTCATATTTCTGTTTTGAGAGGTAGTTTGCGGACATTTCGAAACAGACTGCTGATCGACAGTTAAAATATTTATATTTCTGTTTTGAGAGGTAGTTTGCGGACATTTCGAAACAGACTGCTGATCGACAGTTAAAATATTTATATTTCTGTTTTGAGAGGTAGTTTGCGGACATTTCGAAACAGACTGCTGTTCGACAGTTAAAATATTTATATTTCTGTTTTGAGAGGTAGTTTGCGGACATTTCGAAACAGACTGCTGTTCGACAGTTAAAATATTTATATTTCTGTTTTGAGAGGTAGTTTGCGGACATTTCGAAACAGACTGCTGATCGACAATTTAAATATTTTTATTTCTGTTTTGTGAGGTAGTTTGCGGACATTTCGAAACAGACTGCTGATCGACAGTTAAAATATTTATATTTCTGTTTTGAGAGGTAGTTTGCGGACATTTCGAAACAGACTGCTGATCGACAGTTAAACTATTTATATTTCTGTTTTGAGAGGTAGTTTGCGGACATTTCGAAACAGACTGCTGATCGACAGTTAAACTATTTATATTTCTGTTTTGAGAGGTAGTTTGCGGACATTTCGAAACAGACTGCTGATCGACAGTTAAAATATTTATATGTCTGTTTTAAGAGGTAGTTTGCGGACATTTCGAAACAGACTGCTGATCGACAATTGAGAGATTTATATTTCTGTTTTAATTTTAGACCAAGACATTATAAGTTCTAGAACATAAAATAATTTTTTTGGATATTGGAATCAAACATTGGCTTTACGTAACCGTTAATAAAATGAGCTGTTGTACACATAAGCAAATTAAGAGTATTTCAATCCCAAAACTTTACTGAGAGTATAAAAAAGATATGAAGACAAATAAGTAATGTGATGGTTCAACTGTTTGAAATGAGATGCGAAGTATATAATTCTATACTAACTATACTCTTTTTAAGGTTTTACATATTTCTCTCATTTCTCGGTTCAGTTCCAATTCAAAGCTCAAGAAATGGTATTTATAGGTTACAGAAGCAACACAATTACCCATTGCTGGGAACAGCTTGAACATTTCGTTCCTCGAAGTTAATTCAAATGTTAATGCATGAATTCATGGCATTTAGCGTAAGTTTACTTTGCAGCAATCTACCTCAATTCTCCTGACACAGGATATCAAATAGTAAGCGTATATGCGGTCTCATTCCATCTTTCAGGAAGGTCATGATTGTTTACTGACCATTTCAAGGCGGTACCTCTTTGATAAACATATTCAGTTTTATATAGTATTTATAATCGTTATTATTTGTGGAGTTTTGTGCTGTTGGTTTTTTTTTGTGAAATTTGTTTTCGTGTTCTTTGTCTTTTGCGTTTACTCTGTGCCATTAAACGAGGTTTATGTTTAATCTTTGGGCTACTAAATTTGTTTCTGTAGTTTTTTATATAAATAATGAACACAAAATTATTCCGCATTGACTCGATTTAACATGAGTCACGTCGGCTGGTATGGTCTCACACTCCTTCTGTATAACCTTGACCGAAAACGGAACGCCATATCCGTGCAATCCACCTTGTCCTCAACCTTCAACAACACTTACGTGAAGAGCTTGTCCTGATCATCCAGTACACGTGTTAATTTAGTTGTGTATTTTCAGAACTTTGCACTTTGTTGTAAAGGAGCTCGATGGCTCCTAAATTCGCCTAAAACTCATATAGGCTTTAGATTATTCCTTTGATGCAGTAAATTAGGCCTTTCTTAGAGGGTTTCTTTTTGCCATTTCGTCACTCTAAGTGTCTAGATCTTGGGAATTAAACAACCAGTTTAAATTATATTATAATTGTCGGCGTTTTCATTAAAATTCGCCTGATTTTAAATTTCACTGACTGTATCATTCAGCTCTCTTGACGGACCACTGGCTTTAAAAACAAAGCTTTCGTTTACACTGTAACCTTTACATTGTCGTTTCTCTTTCTACGCTTAGATGAGCGATTTTAACAATATTAACCACAACAAAAGTTATCTAATTTTCATTAAAGGTTAAATCTGTTCATGAAAATCTTTTGTGTTACCGTAATAAAATAATGTAGTGTTTTATCACACTCAATAACGACCCAATATCTCGTAAGAACATCTAAAACCATTCAATCATTTTAAAATAGCAGTACTATCTTTTGATATATCTTAATGCCCGTAAGTATCTGCTGAACTGAAAATAACCGTTGCGGCATAAAACGTTGGTGTATGAAACAAAAAACAACAACAACATACAACAAGAAGGCTATAAAAAATGCCAAAGAAGGCTATAAGAAATGTGAAGTTATGAACGTGTAAGAATAGTTAAAAAATATTAGGTAGAAAGAAAGTTTATTTTTTTTATTTTCGTCGCACACTAATGTCAAAGTGAGTACAGTGTTAAATTAAATACCCAACGACAATGACCTTATGAACTTCAAAGGTGTCACTCTTGTTTTCGTTTGGTTTACAGATGTGGCGTTATACCTTCCCCGTGATAGTGTTGGTGCTGACGACCAGTGCGGTACATGTAACGGCAGATCGATTGAGCAGAGTGGAGAGTCAGCTAAAACAGATCAAGATATTTCAATCGTTTGTTATGGCGGTAGATATTAATGTCAGCATGATTACTATTTTCAACACAATGTCCTTGGCCTTTTAAAAGGAACTCGTTTACAGATGTTATTGTCGTGGAAACGATCTTTTAAATACCGTTAAAACTGACATTCCTTTAGCTTTTCGAATATGCCCCAATCAAAATAACTTTAGAGAAAAGTGATATGCCAATATATAATTCTTAACGCATACAGTTCCTAAAAGATGAAATGAATGCATAATTACTATTTACAGAGAATGGATACAATGGAAATTGATATTGGAACATTAGCCACAAAAGTAGCAAGGATAGAATTTCTTGAAAATTCCACAGAATCTGAAAATACTGGAACTGATAGTCCTAAGACTGACCATACAACCGTGCATGTAAAGCAATCTGAACTAAATCAAGTCCAAAGAACTCTTAAAATGTATAAACATTCCTTTGCCAAACACAAAAAAGAATTCTTGGCGATAAATAATGTAATCGAAGACACTTTGGTGGTGTTTCGAGAAAATGCATCGACAACTGTAAAAAAGTTAGTCAAGACTGTCAATGAACATGTCGAAACTAGTTCAGATAATGTAGCTATGACTTTGGAAAATATATCTAACGCATCAGCTGAAAGTGAAAGTACATTGCGCTCTGATTTGTTGATATATTCAAAAAACATGAACGCCGAAATTCAGAAGAACTTGGACACGCAACTACAAGCGGCAACAGCTGAAATGAACAATACAATGACGGGACTGATTGGCAAAGCTAATAAAGTTGTTGGCATCATTGACGAAAAGGTATCTACTTTTGAGGGAAATATATTTGGCGTCATCAGTTCACGTAAGTTTAACCTAGGGGAAGCAACTTGATCCTTAAGATCTTTTTAATCTAATTATACAGTTTACTTACTTTCAAAATACACCTCAGGATGCCAACACCAGTCTGCGCGAAGATGTAATAAATGCTTCCCTGAATGGTAAATGCAATGAATATCATCGATTCGAGCATGGGAATGTTGGAGCCGCAATAATTTGTTATTCTTCGAAAACACCGTGTTTTAATCAATAGTTATTCTTAAAAAATAATCAAAACATGGTTGCTATGAACTAACATCAGTGACCATTATGGTTTTAATTTGAATACAATACTGTTATCCTAACTAAGACATAGTTATTATAGTTCTTCGCTTAAGTGCTTATTTGACTTTTCACATTGTGATCTTTCGACGATTATTTAAGTTCGCAATGAAAGTGATTATGATAGCGCTTTCCGGCTCATTTTAAGCATTGTCATCAGAAGAAGCCTTTAACAAACTACTCATCAACAATTGTTCAACCTGCCTTGAATTACGAATTAACAACACGAACATATGCCTTAAATTATTCGATATTGTTTAAAGAGCTGGATAATATCGATGGCATTAACATGATTGAAATGCTCATTTGTCTCTTATTATATAATTTATGTTTTCTTTTTACACATAGTTCACGGCCCCTGGACTGACTGGTCGTCGTGGTCTGATTGTTCAAGGTCTTGTGAGACGGGCACTAAAACTAGGCACAGATCCTGTTACGTCCCACCGGCTGTAGCTGATGCAATATGCATTGGCAATGCTACGGAGACAGAAGAATGTGTCATTTATGACGTTTGCCCGTGTGAGTAATATTAAATGACACGTGACGTATTCGGCATGAATGAGTCATTTGGAGGAAAACGTGACGGGTTTTATTTTTGCGACGTTTCATGCTTTATTATCAGGCAATAATATATATTAAATATATTTTCGATTTGTATTTAGAAATTAATCTTACATGTTTCAAAATATAATCTAGTGGTTAAAATTCTTGAATTGTAACATGAATACCTCAGCAGGACTCATTTTCGTAGAGAAAATCATATACATATATATATATGCTTATTTCATAAATTAACATATAATATATTTATATTTTACACATTTAAAATACCTATCCCAAAAGGCTTGTTTTTTGAATTAGCGACTTTCATCCTCGTTAATGCTTAATAGTTTAGCTCACTGGAAATTTGAAGGCATCTTACAAATACATATAGGTCTTTAATTTTAGAATGTGTTAAAGTCTTTCCGAAAATAAAAATATAAAAATATAGCTTTATATAAGCCAACTATTTCTTTGAACAAGATACGCTCTGGAATAACTTTATATGAATTGCATGTTAACAGTTATATATTTACATATTGGAAGTATACACCAGTGTAGAAATACAACACCAATGTAGGACAGTAAAGAAATGCAATACAAATGCAGGACAGTGAAGAAATACAATACCAATGTAGGACAGTGAGGGAATGCAATACCAATGTAGGCCAGTGTAAAAACATAATACCAATGTAGGACAGTGAAGAAATGCAATACCAATGTAAGACAGTAAAGAAAGTCAATACCAATGTAGGACAGTGGAGAAAGGCAATACCAATGTAGGACAGTTAAGAAAGTCAATACCAATGTAGGACAGTGGAGAAAGGCAATACCAATGTAGGACAGTGAAGAAAGTCAATACCAATGTAGGATTGTATGGGGTCGTCAGGCATCAGTCATCCAAATTTAATATATTGGTCACGGGTTTGGTACAATGGCAGCCTTTATGTCTGTCATCTACTTTAAAATCACAAATACTTGTCTTGAATTTCAGACGACTGTGAAGGATTTTTAAAAGAAGACGTCAGTTTGACGTCGGGTGTATACAACATAACTTTGGACAGTGGAGACAAAGTATCCGTATACTGTGACATGAAAACGAAAGGTGGTGGTTGGACGGTGAGTCGATTTGAATGGAATTATGTGTGGTCTCATGTCTTCCTATAACGTCTACTCACCTAGAGTGGGTATACCCTTTCAAAGATGTTACGTTAATATTAAATTTTGCGCGTGCTTTTTTTGTACAACTACATTAAAGTTCCATTGTATATTCTTTAAAGGCATACGGAAAAGGAAACATTCTTATTTTTAGTATACAGTTGCAAAACGTTTCACCACGTTTCGTTTCATATCTATTTTTAACGATTACATGAAAGCTCTATAAACAGTTATATTGTTTTGAAAGTTTATTTTTATTTTCACTTTGTGAGTGACGTTACATGACTTTGATCATCATCACGTTATATCCGTGGCGTAAGTGACTTCTAAACAACAATATGGTCACCGCATAAGAACGATACTATAATGACAAAATATCAATCTTAAATTTTATTGTTTAAGCATTTATTTGTGAGAGCAAAAAATATTGAAGCATGCATTGGTTTGATACTCAGGTTTTCCAGAGGCGGTGGTCCGGCAATAAAGAAAATTTTAACAGGAGTTTTGCGGAATACGAGAATGGGTTCGGTTCTCTGGATGGGGAGTTTTGGTTAGGTAAGACATACCAAAGCAATAAGCCGGATTGGTGGCGTTAGGGTGGTGAATTTTGGCTACGTAGATACAGTAAATCCCTAAATAAGAGACTGTTTGTTACATATAATTTTCAAGCCCCTGCTTAAACAGGGCTTGGTTACAAATTTGCAATTGCAATTTCTGGAAAATGTCTGTCCAGTGTGCAGAACTACTTTTTTTCCTTGTTCTAAATTTCACATTTGTCTTTTACAATGTAGACGTATACGTAGATCAGGTTTATCGATGGAAAGGTAATAATTATATTGGCAATAATTGTGAAGGGGCGTTTATTTAAGGAATGAATTGCGGGCTTGATGTCATTATCGGGGTTTGAACGCAAATGGGCTGGTCAAAGTGTGTGGAGTCCGAAGGACTCCACGCGTACCTTGACCAGCTAAATTGCGTTCATATCCCGATAATGACATCAAGCCCGCAATTCATTACTCATATCTACACCAATAATGCATTACTTCATTCAAGAATTGTTAAAAAATGTTTTATTTCATTTCCAAAAAACTTTCAGTAATCCGTTCTTACCCATTCTGTAAATAGAACGACCCGACTGTAAACGGAAACGTTTTATCAAATGACGTCACGATAACGCGGGAAAAGATCAACTACTTGAACTCACTTTTAAACGTAAAATAGAAACGCTTATGGCAACGATGCATAACACATATCCTAATTTAACACTTTCTAAAATGTTCATTTGTTTTAAACGGCACCTTCTGACACAATACAAACACTAACAATATAAAAAAATCATGTATATTGTTACGCGATGCATTGCGATCCGAACATATCCGAAGATGTTGCGTTCATCGATTGATACACGCAATTGCCGAAAGGCAGTTCATTTAGGGAATCGAAGTTGAGGTGTAAATATTTATAAATAAACGTCATATTCATTCTTTATTTATTATAACCATACATGTAAGGCAACGCGTTTGTCCGGGCCTCACGTACAACAATAAGTACACCCTGTCTCTTGCAACCCCTGTGGTATCATTCTCAAGTTGAGCAAACGACTGGCCAAACTCATTCAGTCACTTACTTTTTAGGACTAAAAATAATTCACGAAATGACAAGAATGAAGAATATGACTTTACGTGTGGACGTAGAAAGTTTTAATGGAATTATTGCCTGGGATGTTTACACTGGTTTTTTCATCTCACCTCCGGATCGCTACGAGTTTCACGTCTCTGAGAGAATTAAAATGTTTTACAGTAAGTTGAATTATTATAGTCTTGCTATAAGAAACATTTCAGAAATGACATATTTGTGTTTGTGGTTAATGCATGTACGGGCAAGGTAAATTAAAATGTAAGATAGGGTTAAATGTAAAACAGTGAAAAAATCATGTAATTAAGTCATACTTTATTCACTGATCGTTATCTATAAACATACGGAAACATGTACTTCCATGCTTTTCAGAGAAATATGGAATTTATTCCCTCCTACGTTCGTGAAAATCAACGTAAAGAACTACTTTTATAATCCATTAGATCTTTATCAAGGTATTTTTGAACTAGGAAATGTTGTCAAAAAGTAATTTGAAAATGAAAAACAGATTGCATGAGTTTAAATAAAGACATATATGAAAATAAACAACTGACCGTAAACTAAATGGTACTTCTGTTTTTCAAACGTTTCTCACCCCTCAGATTAGTAAATCAAAAAATATGGTCGAGCTAAAAATTCTTATTAACCATCGGGGACAGATAAAACAAGTACACATATTCAACTCTTTTTTATTGTCATCACACAATTACCTCCCTTGTTGAAAACCGTCGTGAAAAGCATTTTGTTAACCTTGTCTTGTGGCAATTTTTAAAATCCTAAATATTTTTTCTCACTCCAAATGGTACCATAACTTTTTTACGCTCCATTCAAGAAATAATGTTGCTCTTTTCTCAGAGCTACTTAAAGAACAATTAGACTATATACATAATCTGAATCACTGCGCGCATATCCATGACAACCACGAATTATGACATATCTATATGCACATTATTTTCCTTACGCACGAAACATTCCCAGCGTAAAAAATACATATTATTCTTAATTTTATTTATCTTAGGTGTGAGAAAAAAAGAATCTTCCCTAGCGGCTCATGTAAAATAGGTTCACCCAACCACCACTGTTTTGCGGTAACGAGGTTTAATCCTACTCTCAGGTTAGAATAAACATATCTTACAATCTCGGCCATGGAAGATAGTATTGAACGTTGAAGCTGAATATTCGATCATTTGGTTTCATACAAAACAAATTTTAGTCGAAAACAATTGCTTGAACATGAAAACGATGTTATTTTATCGTTCGAATATCTTTTTTTGAACTGTTTGTCGTAGAATTATGTTAAACGAACCCGGACAATCAACACACACACAAATGCACGGATTAACTGATGGATTTTAAACCCTACCCAATCCACACAAATTGTCACAACCATGGTATTTACCATCTACTTGAAAAACGACTTGTTTACAAGTTAAAAAGACTGGTGTCTGACAGTGAGAAATGACTGAAATCCAAGTAATTAGTATCATGAAACCAACTCTTATACTAAGAAAAATGTTTTAATCTAATGATTATCCGCAATTAATTCGCTAATACGTTCAAACTTTTCAATTTCCTTTCAATAAATGATGGCGTAGTACTTTCGTCATATACTCATGCCCTGTATAATTTAAACATTATTTGGTTCATTTACGGTTATTATTTGGAACATAGATGATTAAATAAAAGTTCATTGATTCATATTCAGAAAATGTTTGCACTAAAACACAAGTAAATAATAAACAATAAAATAAACTATTGGATATTTTTTCCGGAAATCGGAAATAGAAAATTGACAGCTACGTCATCAGCTATAATTTTGTGTTATGGTCATCCTACCTGTAGCGGCGTAGAAAACACAATTTTAAAAAACGATTATTTAGAGAAAAATAATTAAAACTGTAATAAAATTAAAAAACAACAACATATAAGCGACCACACATGATCATAAAATCTATATTCACTCGTAGCTTCGACTCTGGTGAAAATATGATTTTTGTCTATTATACTTCTGAAAATTATACGATCATAACCTTAATATAAATCAATTAATAAATGTTTCTGTTTGTTTTTCTACATATATGAGTAGTTATATTATAGAATATATAGTTCTGTTTCTGTTATGGTTTGGTTTTATCATGTTTTTTTTATTGTTTTCACTCTATAAATGCATCTCATTTTATAATAAAATATGTTATAGTACAAACATGATTTGGAAAGGCGCGCAAAGTCAGCAAACCCCATCTAGCGTTCAGGACCTATGACAGGAATATGAACATGAACCAGTTTTTAAACCATTTACGTTAAGCTTCAGTTGAAAATATGCAACCCCTGTCATAGACAGGTAACCCAATGTCCCTAAACAGACGACCGTTCTTGGCCTATGAACGGAGTATAAAACAAATTATGATTTTATTTCTGTTGAATTTCAGTGAGAAGTATACTTACACTGTCACATACGTCCACAAACCACCGACCGTTCTCGGCCTATGACAGGGATATGGACAATCTGGAGAAGGAAAACTGTGCCCATGAACAAGGAGGTGGTTGGTGGTATTATGATAATTGTTCGGCTAGGTCTAGCCTTCATACACGCTTCCTTTCTTATGGATTGTATGTATTGGACGCATCTCAAATGATGTTTAGAAGGAATGTATTGCTATAAAATCTTCTTATCTACTCCAACTTGACGATAATTTGGTGTTTTACGTATGTGTGCAAACCTAGATATTATAATTAATTTTCGTTTTATATTTAGAATTTGCACATTATATTTTGACTTTAATCATGTTAAATGTGTTCAATGATCAAAACTATGTCATTTTAGGTATTTTCATAATGTTAAATATCGCAATTAATAAAAAAACTATGTCATTTTTGTAATTTTGATAATGTTCAATATAGCAAATGATAAAAAAAACTATGTTGTTTTAGTTATTTTGATAAAGTTCAATAGTCGTAATGATAACATTGTATTATTTTATTTATTTTGATATTGTGTGTAAAGTGTAAATGGTATAAGCTATATTATATTAGTTGACCCTTATATGCACATTTTACATTCGCAGTATAATCGTATTGTTCATAAGCTTATATCATAAAAGTAAATATCTTATTTATCTAGCGGTTATACCGTTGAATTCATGTTCGTAGTTATGTAATACATTGGTACCGGATTCATTTTCGTGTTATCATTTTCGTAGTTATCATTTTCGTAGTTACGGAATACAATGTGTTTCGGCTCTGTTGGATATGACGCCATTTAGAGGCTTACAAAGCATTGTTTGGGGTTATGCTCTGTGACCCGATGCCGAACTAACTAACCATTATCCATGTTTTGAAATAATATTCCTTTTATAAAAGCTAAATATAATATTCTTTCTAGTTATGTGTTTGTCAATAACAATAAGATCATTTAAAGACGGACCTGGAGATTAACGCCTGGTACCCATGATCCCAACGTTCGACTGCTTGCGTTACCTAGCGAGCTCTAAAAGTGCATATTAAGTTTCTAGGTTCTCCTAATTCGGATACAATGAATGACACGCTGATGTAAGGTATCAATAAGTGATCATTCTCTGTTTACCGTTTTTACGTTTGAAAAGTTGTTCTTATCTCACTCCCATCAATGTCCGACCTATCCTCCTTATTAAGGCGTTCCAGAACCACCGTTTTGTTGAAGCGTTTGAGAACGATGATTGTCTGGGGATTTCTTTATTCATGTTAACTGTGAAAAGTACTAAGACGTTGAAAAGGAACAAAGAAAATAAAAAAAAATAGAATTTAAAAAACAAACCATTTCTTCTAATCACTCCGGTATACGAATGTAGTTCGGGTATATTTCATCACACTAGATCTATAACAAACTAAACACGGTGGAGAAACCACGTGACTTATTGGTCAAGTGTAAGGCAAATATTATATATTTATACTGTACATAAAAGTAGATGGCAAACTAGAATAACAAAAGCATGTTATGTGCTGGAAATACATATTTGTTTTACACAAAAGGTCGTTGGCAGAATTAAATTTCTATAGAAAAACAACGATGGTAGCTCCAGGATTTTGAGTCATGAAGAGGTCTTTAACCAACTTTATACTTTTATCGTGCATAATGCACGATACAAATACCTACTATAATACAGGGACATTATTACACAGACGCAAAAAGTCTACGAGTAATACGTCTTATAGATATCAATACCTCCTGGCAATTTTGATCTTTAACAAAATCGATTTTTAAAATTAGTTTGTCCGTTGTCAATCATATGCATTTTCAGTTTTCATCTCTACGGGTTTTATTTGCATATCAGTAATGACAAAATCACTTAAGAAAAAAAACGCCAGTAGTTAACTATGCATTTTGAAACAAAAATCCTCAACAATATGGCTACACACTTATTTTTTGTTTTTGTTTCTATTGATGATGTCTTTTTGATTGTTTAATTGTCATGTTTATGTAAACCGGTCTCTTTTATTTAATATGACGTAACATATAGTTTTCTATATATGACGTCATAGTTTTCTGTTACTCAAAATAGAAATGTGGTTCAAATAATTGTAAGGTTTTTTCTATAATTGTTTGCAAAAAAACATTGATTACCAAGGACACATTGTTATAAAAAACATCATGAACTTAGCTTTAAAACGCCATCACACAGTTTAATCTTCATATGTTGTTTTATGTGCCCTATATCCAATGAGGATCAGAAATTTCATGTTTGCCAATCCGCTATTGATCATTTTATTTAATTAACTAATTATCTTGTTGTTTTCTTAATAACAAGGCAAACATATTCAAACTGTTAATAATGAGGAAAGTAAGATAGGTATGTATTTCAACTCTTTTTTTGGTAAGTGTTGCTGTTTTAAGCAAAGCTCTGTGAATTACGTGTGTTGAAATGAAATGCGAATCTTCCAATGCTGTTTTATGTGCCATATATCAAATGAGGATCAGAAATTTGATGTTTGCCAATACGTTATTGTTCATTTTATTTAATTAACTATTATAATTAGATCTGCTGTAGTTTCGAAGTTGTTTTGTGAATACCTAGTCAAACATATTCGAACTGATGTTATTGTGGAAAGTAAGATATGTATGTATTTCAACTCTTGTTTGGTAATATTACTTTCATATTCGTTGCATAGTTAACGCAGTCAGATTGCTATACATATAATCTGGGAGTAGGACTTTGTTATTGGTCCCAGGTATGATTGATGAATTGTATTGTGTGTATGTTTTGTCTTAATTTGTGTCAATCGAGCTTTTAATTTGCTAGGGTAATGTCAAGCGGATTTGCGTGTACATATTTTTAATAAAGTTTCTTTTTTGGATCTTTGTGTTTTGTAATATTTTCATTTTGGCTTTAATGTTGGACATTCTCAGGCGAAATACTTAGGCAGTTTAACTGAGTGTCCAGTTTCTTCATACCCTCGATATAAAGCGCGTGACTTTCTTGACCAAAGTGTGTAGTATTATAGGTTGGTGCCATGAAAGTCGGTATCATATAAGTTGTTATTTCTGTTTAGATAAGTTTTATCTTGAAATTATTATATATCTATTTGAAACGCGACAGCATTTTAAACTCAGTTAATAATTCCTTTTTGAAAACTTTAAACTGATTGCATAAGTTCTTTTAAAATTTTATTCATTATTTGCCTATTACTTGTATAGACCAGTTGATCGTAGAGTGTCACTCGATGCTGCTGCATTGATAATTTACTGATCAGAGTCTTAGCTCACCAGTTAAACATCAAGCAAAACTCAACTCTGTTACATTGAGACTTAAATGACCATTGTCTTAGCTGACCAGTTAAACACAAAGCAAAACTCGCCTCTGTTACATTGAGACTTAACTGACCATTGCCTTAGCTGACCAGTTAAACACAATGCAAAACTCGACTCTGTTACATTGAGACTTAACTGACCATTGTCTTAGCTGACCAGTTAAACATCAAACAAAACTCGCCTCTGTTACATTGAGACTTACCTGACCAATGTCTTAGCTGACCAGTTAAACACAATGCAAAACTCGACTCTGTTACATTGAGACTTAAATGACCAATGTCTTAGCTGACCAGTTAAACACAAAGCAAAACTCGACTCTGTTACATTGAGACTTAAATGACCAATGCCTTAGCTGACCAGTTAAACACAAAGCAAAACTCGACTCTGTTACATTGAGACTTAACTGACCAATGTCTTAGCTGACCAGTTAAACACAATGCAAAACTCGACTCTGTTACATTGAGCCATAACTAACTATTGTCACAGCTGACCAGTTAAACATCAAACAAAACTCGACTCTGTTACATTGAGACTTGAATGACCATTGTCTTAGCTGACCAGTTACACACAAAGCAAAACTCTAATCTGTTACATTGAGACTTAACTGACCATTGTCTTAGCTGACCAGTTAAACACAAAGCAAAACTTGACGCTGTTACATTGAGACTTAACTGACTATTTTCTTAACTGACCAGTTAAACACAAAGCAAAACTCGACTCTGGTACATTTAGACTTAACTGACCAATGTCTTAGCTGACCAGTTAAACACAAAGCAAAAATCGACTATGTTACATTGAGACTTAAATGACCAATGTCTTAGCTGACCAGTTAATCACAAAGCAAAACTCGACTCTGTTACATTGAGACTTAAATGACCATTGTCTTAGCTGACCAGTTAAACACAATGCAAAACTCGCCTCTGTTACATTGAGACTTAACTGACCATTGTCTTAGCTGACCAGTTAAACACAAAGCAAAACTCGCCTCTGTTACATTGAGACTTAACTGACCATTGTCTTAGCTGACCAGTTAAACACAAAGCAAAACTCGCCTCTGTTACATTGAGACTTAACTAACCATTGTCTTAGCTGAACAGTTAAACACAAAGCAAAACTCGCCTCTGTTACATTGAGACTTAACTAACCATTGTCTCAGCTGACCAGTTAATTACATAGTGTTTTAGCCGTTCATTTAATGTAACTGAACATACTGTTTGTTCGCATAGTTTCCTTATTTATTGATGGTTGATAGAGAATGTATTTGAAGCTTATAGGTAATATGAAGTCGCATATTATATTATTTATTGACCATTGTCTTTGCTAGCCGATTAATTTCATAATGATTTAGCCACTCTGTTAATAAAACATAATATAAAGTTTGATTTCTCAGTTGCTTTATTGGCCGATAATTTTTACTAAATATTAGAAAAAAATACAATTCTATCTAATAAGAAATATTTGTTCTGTTTCTATATAGTCAGTAGAAGTTATGATCAAGTGCATATAGCTTATCAGTAGAACAAAGAGTGAAACTCGACACTGTTACAATGATACTTTGCTGACCAATTCATTTTCTCTGTATGGTCAGTATATTTCACTTTAACATGACCATGAAAACACATGGAGACTTGCTTTTTCGTAAGCAATTAAGAACTACTACTGGTAACAGTTTCTCTATATCAATTTTAATACACGACTGAGCGTCTAACAACATACCAAGTATTCTCATAGGATTAACTAGACAATAAATTTTTAGAGCGGGCTTTTTTGGCTACTGGGCCGCTTGGACCCGATACTGTAGTTTAACGCGTGGAGTTGAAAAATACTGGATATGCAATTTTTTCTTTCCAATTTCAATCCAGTCGAAGGTTTTATCAAAACTACTTCTATGAAAAAGCTCGTAATATTATCAAATACATAGTTACCACTTATACATGGTGAATGACGGGTAGCCGAGAAAACAACAGACTCGAATCGAATAATAATCGGGAAACCTTGATTACAACAATAAAGCTTAATAGAAATGTTTGGATGTCATCTAATGACGGTGGGGTGAAAGTAAGGCAAACTAAGGTAACAATTATTCAGCTGAGCGTCAGGTTCTAATTTGTGTCCATCACCATCTTTTAAACAGAAACAAAAATAACAAAAACAACGACAACATCAAAAATAACACTTCCCTACGCCATAATATACTTATGCATATATTTAAGGATTAAAATTCGACATGTTGCATTTTATTGGGGTATGGTATGCAATGGGGCATTGTCGAATTTTAATACTTATATTTACATTCATTTAAATCTATATTTCTGCTAAAATAAATTGATTATTCAAGAGCATTTTCTCTTTTTTCTTTCTCTCGTTGTTCTCAACGGTGGGTAAATTAGAACAGCTATCGCAACCTAATTTTATACCACAATGAATGCACAGATAAAATAGTTCCTTATTTATATGATTACTTTCTATCTTTTAAGGTCAAGAATATTATAAATACGTATTATTGCTTAAAATGTGTGTTTTCGGTCCATTATCGTGGTGTATTAAAACGGAAAAACCCGGGCGTTATCGGTAGAAAACGTGCATTATTCAGTAAATTCACGTGCCGTTAATGCCCGGTTTTTTGCTTTACATATGCGCTATCAGGGCCCGCATCATAACAATGAAGGCTGAGCGACCAGGTTTTTGACCGAAAGTTGGTCAACGATGCTAACTTTTGCACAAAAACATATTTTAGCATATATAACGTAGCTGCATACAAATACCAAAACATGAAATAAACCACATATAACTTACATATTTTCTACTGAGTTGTCTTTTCCTGGCAAGCTGATGTGTTTACTAAATAGTTTTTTTTCTGCAATTGTTTTGACTATTAAAAGCACTAAATTATGTCTAAAACGACTAACTCCTCCGAACTGTAGTTATTTCTGTCGATTTTATTCAGAACATACAACTTATATGGACATGATTCCATTACGTCGTATGCAATGAACAAAGAAATTTCAAATATGTTTTCTCTGATGCTGAAGATGCTGTTCATTTTATCAAGAACATGTTTACCAAATTTTCAGGCTTAAATTAGTTATCAAAACAAACAATGGTTAAAGTATGACTGAATAGGTAATTAATTGATTACCCAATAGGTATTGTGTGTAAATAAACCCAGTAATCCAGTCAATTTTCGAAAAAACAACACTTTCAAAACGAATGAACACTGCAAAAAATGGCGTCGAAACAAAATGCAGCTGCCGAGTTATGTTGCGGCCCGAATCGAGCTTAATGTAAAACTTTTTCAATGACATCACTCATGACGTCATACAAGCACCCGTCATAGAGGTTATTTTGAACTAACTGTTTTTGCATTTTCGTGACATTAAACAGCCGTTTTAAACACCAACGTTTCTTCAACTGTTCAATCCATCATGAAACCATCTACATTAAAATCAATCAAATTATCGTTGCTTATCTTTTTTTAACTGCTTTACTGCAGATTACAGTTTTGCATGTTGCCAATATTGGCAAAAATTTTACTACGATTTCATTGAAAAAAATAGTTCCGTAGTAAATATGCCCCGCCCCTTGGTATTATTGCGCCCAATGACAGGACAGAAGTATCGAACAAACGCACGCGATATCGATGGGAAATGCCATTGCACTTTATACAGAAATAAAGTGCAATTGATAAACAACAACCATCGTTTAGGAATGAAGTGTGAATGTAAATATTGTCGTAATGGTCACTGTACAGGCTCTTGATAATAAATAAGGCAAACATTACGTTAGAAAGTAGAACTGTTTTAAGAAGAATCGTGTTAAAAAAGACAGTTATGATCAAAGCTGTCCATGCATTCTGAATGAGTATTGCGATTCAACAAGGCTGTTTACAATAAAGATACTATTTACGCAAATGTCCATTTTCTCGTATCGCAAACGAACATCAAAATCAATCAGGACTCCTAGTAAAACTAACAAAACACACGAGAGAACACATATTAAAACAGATATTTTCTGATAACGGGCATCGTTATGCATAAAACATATAAAGACTCATTATTTCACATGTTTACTACGACCAAATAATCCGCATTTTTGAAGATTAATATTAGCGATGGTATATCTTTATCTAAAATTAATTCAATCGACTCATTAGAACACTTTTGTTGTTGATGTAAACGTATCAACATGCATTATTTTCTTAATTGCATTGCCAGCGCTTTACGGTGAAGATATTTTGAAATAAATAGGCAGTTTCTTGTATAATGTTCATTAAATTTACGTTAAAAACAGCACAATTTCAATTATCTTTAAGGCTTTCAAGAATTCCAAACCTAGCCTAAGACTTTTTGGCGGGTAACAGCAAGCACAAATGAAACAACTCAACTGTACCTTAAGGTAAGCCATCCATACATTAGGATACAAATAGTTTATAGCTCAGTTTTAACAGGATGTTGATGTACCAGTTTTGATAATTTGTTTCTTAAAAACCATAACGCTTATATATTTGTTTTCGTTGGCAAATTAAAAAAAACTCTTCAAACTTACCATTTGTAACTTTAACATAAACTTTTACCAGTGGCATGTTTGATATTTATGATAGATGAATTACTTATACAACACAATTACAAGTACCCATAACGCCTAGCAATCTCGTGATTGTAAACCACAGAACAAAATACATTAAAATCCAGTTCGTCCAAGTATATTTTCATTTCATTCACTTCACATGCCAAGCGTTTTAAAAATAGTGTTGCATGTCATATTTTTTGTTATTGGGGCGTTATGTTGTTTCTGCTGTTAAAAATAACTTTATGAGCAATTACGTAAACTTTAGCCTTAAAACAAAAGCTCCTGTCTTTCAAATTAAATTACGACACCACAGACTTATGCATAAACATACTTTAAGTGTATGTTAAGGTTCTATATTCTAGAATGATTTCCTACTTGTATGTGTATAAGTTTTCAAACTTTTATGATGTGAACATCTTTTACGTAATGTAAACAAGTTATTTTAGAATAAACACAGACCAGTGCACAGGGTAAACGGCAAATACATAGTACACACAAGAAAATCACAAACAAGAAACACAAAACAACATCAGAAATCTCCACAAAAAAACACAGTGCAGATAAACAATATAAAAATTAGGTATGTTTATCAAGAAATGAAAGAATAAACGCCAAGTGTTTGAAGCAATTTGTAAGACGCAATCACGATGGAAAACTGTTCAGATATTTTTTTGCAGAATAAAAAAACAACACAATTTGCATAATTGCTGTAAGGCTTGAATTAAATTACAACAACCGTCAATTGGCGAAGGCGATGTGCTTCGTAACCTAAATTTTGATTAATCCAATGATAACCGATAATGACGCACGCAGACAATATAAATTTATCCAGTAGTTTTCAATTGGCAATTTGTACGGTAATATTTACGTTAGACGGAAATAAAGGTAATCCTGAGGCTAATATGGTGCTCATTTCGTCTTATGCATCACACATAAACTGAGGCCTTTATAGCGCAGTTGCCTCACTTCTAGGGCATTCGTCTCTCCGGTATTTCAACATCTGTGTTTTATTAGAATTTTATTTCGTGAGAAGTGTTTAACTATGTGCACGATCAATTTAACACATATCAAAATTTATCAAACTTTCAATTCGATTTGGGTTCAATTACATTTTTGAAGGTACAATTATCACGCGTCAATATTTATGCAAAAAAACTACAGAAACAAGCTTAGTAGCAAAAAGTTTAAAAATAAACCCGATGTAATGGCACTGGCACGCCAAAGACATAGAACATAAATACAAGCAATCACAAACACAAAACATGGAAGAGGAAGAACAGCACAAAACTCAAGATCCGCAAAAAAACTTCGCATTTATTATACCACACTTATTTTTCTTCTCAAAACAGCCAAGCATTTAAAGTGACATACACGGTTAATATGAATGGTAACATATTATCAATTATAAGTGTTGGGGTGATAACATGTGCCGAGCGGTGAAAACAAATATGATGGGTCCAAACAGTTAACACAACATCAGGGAACACCCCCGAAGTCGAAAGTCGTAAAACCGCTCCTCGTACTTGTCCCTGCTTTATTAAGAATATTGAAGCTCAACTTCCCCTTTATTTTAACTTCTTAATATAACAGTGGATTTAAAATGTTATCAATAACATTGAAACTCTACTTCTCTCTCGTCCTAACGATAAATTATACCAGTGCAGCTCAAATTCCCTCTTGTCCTAACTGTATCAATAACAGTGAAGCTCAATATCGATATTGGTTCTTACGGTAATTAATACCCGTAAGCTCAACTTCCTTCTTGTCCCCACGGTTATAAATAACAGTGAAGCTCAATATCGATATTGCCCTTGCGTTAATTAATACCCGTAAGCTAATTTCCCTTTTGTCCTATCGGTTATAAATAACAGTGATGCCCAAAATCGATATTGTCCTTACGGTAATTAATACCCGTAAGCTCAACTTCCTTCTTGTCCTTACGGTAAATAATAACAGTAAATTCCGACTTCCATCTTGTCCTTACGGTTATTTATAACAGTGAAGAAGCTTAACATACATCTCTTGTCTGAACGATTATTAATAACAGTGAAGCTCAACTTCCCTCTCCTTCTAACGGATATGAATAACAGTGAAATACAACCCCTATTGTCATCACGGTTATATATAATAGTGAACCTCAACTTCCATTTTGTTTTAACAGTCATTGGTAACAGTTAAGCACAACTTCATTCTTGACATAACGGTTAATTTTAACAGTTGAACTCAATCCATCGTGTCCTAACAGTTAACTATTAACTATTAACTATTAATACAATGGAATCTCATATTTCCTATTGTCCTAACGGTTATTTATAACGGTGAATCACTATTTACCTTGTGTCTTATCGGTTATCTTTAACATTAAAGAAAATCAATGTTCGTATTGTCCTAACGGTTGCTAATAACAGCAAACACAATTTCCATCTTATTGTAACAATCATCAATAATAAAATGCACAACTTCCCACTTGTCCTAACGAAAATTAATTCCATTCACGCTCAACCTCGTTCTTGTTCTAACGATCGTCTACAACAGTGAAGCTCAACCTCGTTCTTGTTCTAACGATTGTCTACAACAGTGAAGCTCAATTTCGTTCTTGTTCTAACGATTGTCTACAACAGTGAAGCTCAACCTCGTTCTTGTTCTAACGGTTATCTACAACAGTGAAGCTCAATTTCGTTCTTGTTCTAACGATTATCTATAACAGTGAAGCTCAACCTCGTTCTTGTTCTAACGGTTAACTATAACAGTGAAGCTCAACCTCGTTCTTGTTCTAACGGTTGTCAATAACAGTGAAGCTCTCCCTAGTTCTTGTTCTAACGGTTGTTAATAACAGTGAAGCTCAACTTCGTTTTGGTTCTAACGGTTGTTAATTCAGGTTCAACTTTGTTCTTGTTCTGTCGGTTGTTAATAATATTGAAGCTCAATTTCGGTCTGGTTGTAACAATTATCAAATCAACAACATCGAAGCTCAACTTCCATCTTGTTTTAACGATAATTAATTCAAGTAAAGCCCAGCTTCATCCTTGTTCTAACTGTTGTTAATGACAGTGAAGCAGAAACACGCACTTGTCCTTATGGTTATCGATAATCCCAAACTTGTTATAACGTTTAGTAATAAGATGGAAGCTGAAGCTCCCACTTGTCCTTACGGTAAGTAATAAAATATAATTCTAAATCACACTTCCCCTAACGTGGATCATTAAGGGAGATTGATGTTTGAGAAAGCAAAAGTTTGTAAAAGATTATATTTTAGATTCTTAAAAATGGGAAACTGTTTTAACACTAAACGTTTCAAATGAAAAGGAAAACGTTTAAATTACTGTAATGCTAGTTATTGTTCAAAATTCTATTCCTCCACAACCTTTTCTGGCATCAATAATAAATTATCATAACATGTATTTTGATATCATACAGATTTATACAATCTCTTCTCTAGATGCACGGAAGGGCATTAGATTAAGTTTTTAAAATATCGTTTAAATAAAAATGGATATAATGCAGAGAATAGCTTTAACTTATTGACCTTAAGAATGTTGTTAATGAAGCTCATGTTTCATTATGATGATTGGCAAGTTCATACAGATATGGTTCAAGGTTGTTGGCTGTTTTGGTTAGGTTACCATTCATTAATTTGTCAACATATGTCCAATAAGAACGACTATATAATCATATCATTTAACTGTGCAAATAAGATTAATGTTGTATTGTAGTGAACCTTCTTAGAACAGGCTGTTAACAACATAAGGGCATAAACAACTTCCGCTTAGCACTTATACTGACCCAGTGGAAAGCCTGTGACTGGTTACTATATTGTGACGTATTGTTACAAAAAAAATGAGAATTTAGAAAAATAAATATTAAGCAGGTCAGTCAGATGAATTAATTTATATACCTTAGTTGTGTATTAACAAGATTAATGTTCCGTTATAACGATAAAAATACTGATATAAACATGGTCCGATTTCGTTTTGGGTTACGTCACTATTGGCCCAAACACTTATTGATTGGTCAATATTTGTCAAATAGACACAACTAAATGCTCATATCTATTTAATATACAAAAAATATTTTAATACGTTTTTATCGTGTAAACACTTTATTTCCGCTTGAGAAAGTACACTTATACTTACGGAGATTGAAGTTTGTGACTTCCTGGTAGAGCGAGCCGCCTTATTGACTTCCTGGTTTTCTTAAGCCACGAACAATGAATGTTGTTTTGCAATAAAACTAAAGTTACAGCTATATTTACATCATTTTGAAGCGATAAGGATGTTAATTGGGGGACATAGACATTAACGTGAGGATATAACCATGACTACTGAAGGTACGTTTTTAAATGTTAAACGATATAATACCAGTTCTGATAATTTGGTTATCGCACATGGTTTAACAATGCTTGCATGAATTCATTTTCATAGATATACACACCAACTGACACTGGTTCTGTTATTCAATAAATGAACTGGTGTATGTTATACTGTATCAAGCCATAACAGAGAGAAATTGTTCATAGCAACACTTGTAAACACATGTATTTTGTTTATCGCTCGCCTGTTAATTCTTTTTGTATTTATCTGTGTCAATGAAATGGTATTATCTCTCAATATCTACTTATTTTAATCGCACTTTAAGTGCAAATAACAATCCCAACGACCCACATAAAACTGTGTTAATTACGGAATGCATATGAACGTTGATATAATCAACAGAGGAGGGCCGTGCGATAGCATTGAAAAATTACAAGGGTTTAGCAATCCTGATGGGACTTCTGTCTATTGGACTATTAACCATTGGAATCATTGCTGTTATCGAAATCCCAGAAAGCGGATCCGGACCACCATATTACATCGGCTGTTTTGTCGTCGGATGTTTGATCAATTTAAAATTACATAAAGTGATGAATGATAACTAGATGAATGATGATGATGATGATGATGATGATGATGATGATGATGATGATGATGATGATGACGATGACGATGATTACGTTTTATCCTAAAATATAATGTATTTGTTTAATTGTTACTCGGTTTATTCAACTATACAGGCCTGCTTCACGATTTGGTATGTTCATTCATTGCTTTAAAAGGCGATCAAATCGGAAATGATGAGATCAAGAAAAGAAAAATAGGAAGTGTGGTAAGTACTGTAAATGTAAACGATTATTTTGTTTGACGTTGGGAGTATACAAATGAATGTTAAAATAGTTATATTGTTTCTGAACGCTGTTATATTAAATTAGCTATTCAACTGTAGTATAAACATTCATAATCGACTGACCTGAAAGGCAAAATATTGATAAAGTCACCTTATGCATCGATCGTAGTTTTGAATAATACCGTTATAAACACTTTTAAATGCGAGTCTGTCTTATTTATTTTTTACATTACATAATTCAGTAAAACCCATACTTTCAGACTCTAGAAGTTGCATTTGAATAACGACACATTATTTTACAACCTCGCGTGATTATTTAAGATAATGGCTTATACTTGATAATAATATGATGCTTTATAAGTTTGATAGTTAAAAAATAAACTATCTGTGTTGTTTGTCAATGTTGTTTCGTGCGCTGCGTGACTCTCGATTGGTCACATGACGCTCGTTTAGTCACGTGACTCTCATTTAGTCACATGACGCTCGTTTACTCACGTGACTCTCGGTGATCGTCCGTTTGATCTTAACCATATACCTTTTTGTGGGTTTAACTTAAAATATTTTCGAATCGAAGGGGCTTGTTAAATAGCCTTGTCTTTAGTTCAACATTTCAGTTGCATTAGAACTTTGATTCAACATACACGGCGTACAAAAGTAAATCCCGTTCTTTCAGACCAAAGGGCACTACTTTCTGTCAATGCTCCTAGTGGGGTGGGGATTACTCAAATGACCTAGGTGGGGATTACTCAATTACACACCTTATGTTACACACCTTATGTTACACACCTTATGTTACACACCTTATGTTACACACCTTATGATACACACCTTATGTTAGACACCTTATGTTACACACCTTATGTTACACACCTTATGTTACACACCTTATGTTACACACCTTATGCTACACACCTTATGTTACACACCTTATGTTACACACCTTATGTTACACACCTTATGTTACACACCTTATGTTACACACCTTATGTTACACACCTTATGTTACACACCTTATGTTACACACCTTATGTTACACACCTTATGTTACACACCTTATGTTACACACCTTATGTTACACACCTTATGTTACACACCTTATGTTACACACCTTATGTTACACACCTTATGCTACACACCTTATGTTACACACCTTATGTTACACACCTTATGTTACACACCTTATGTTACACACCTTATGTTACACACCTTATGTTACACACCTTATGTTACACACCTTATGTTACACACCTTATGTTACACACCTTATGTTACACACCTTATGTTACACACCTTATGTTACACACCTTATGTTACACACCTTATGTTACACACCTTATGTTGCACACCTTATGTTACACACCTTATGTTACACACATAATGTTACACACCTTATGTTACACACCTTATGTTACACACCTTATGTTACACACCTTATATAACACCTTATGTTACACATCTTATGTTACACACCTTATGTTACACACCTTATGTTGCACACCTTATGTTACACACCTTATGTTGCACACCTTATGTTACATACCTTATGTTACACACCTTATGCTACACACCTTATGTTACACACCTTATGTTACACACCTTATGTTACACACCTTATGTTGCACACCTTATGTTACACACCTTATGTTACACACCTTATGTTACACACCTTATGTTACACACCTTATGTTACACACCTTATGTTACACACCTTATGTTACACATATATGTTTTATCATAAATACAATTATAATCTATATAAGCAGACACTCTTGATTTACCAAAGTATATGGGTTTTTTTATTGTTATTTTTATTTTCAAATCGCATCTTTCTTTTTTTTAATTGATGCGACAACCTTTTTAAAATGCAAGGGAATTTGTTATAATTGTCTCGTTTATAATATATTTCAATGTTATTGTGACATCAAGAAAACAAAGACTCTCTTAAAAAGTATCAAACAAGTACTAGTTGGGCAACTGAAAGAAACGGTCGATGCTTCTTCAGGTTCATACATTCTTACATTTTAATCATTAAGTGTATTCGATTGCAATCAATTTATATTGTATGTTCGATGATTTTCATATTTCGTTAATCGTTGTTTAAATTTCTTTTCTTGAATCTATTAATACACGCATCACATGTATAACATTTACGTCGTAAATATAAAACATAGGAGTCGATACGCTATTTAAAATTCATTCATTTTAAATACACCTTCTTGCATTGAAGAGATCCTTGATTTTATTTGCACTGAAATAAACGCAGTATAAGCATTGTTACATGTTTTTGTATTATATTTAAGAACTACTGCTGGGTGACCTAGATTCATTGAAATAAATTATGCTTTTTCCCTACATTTTTTAATGAAATTATCCGGATTTATAAATAAATGTTTTTTTCTTTCCTTATTAAAAGTTTATTGCTGATTTTTCTTGCCCTGATGTGTTTAGTGGTCGTAACAACGGCGATATACTCCTTGATGTGTTTAGTGGTCGTAACAACGGCGATATACGCCTTGATGTGTTTAGTGGTCGTAACAACGGCGATATACGCCTTGATGTGTTTAGTGGTCGTAACAACGGCGATATACGCCTTGATGTGTTTAGTGGTCGCAACAACGGCGATATACGCCTTGATGTGTTTAGTGGTCGTAACAACGGCGATATACGCATTGATGTGTTTAGTGGTCGTAACAATGGCGATATATGCCTTGATGTGTTTAGTGGTCGTAACAACAGCGATATACTCCTTAACGTGTTTAGTGGTCGTAACAACGGCGATATACTCCTTGACGTGTTTAGTGGTCGTAACAGCGGCGATATACGCCTTGATGTGTTTAGTGGTCGTAACAGCGGCGATATACGCCTTGATGTGTTTAGTGGTCGTAACAGCGGCGATATACGCCTTGATGTGTTTAGTGGTCGGAACAGCGGCGATATACGCCTTGATGTGTTTAGTGGTCGTAACAGCGGCGATATACTCCTTGATGTGTTAAGTGGTCGTAACAGCGGCGATATACGCCTTGATGTGTTTAGTGGTCGTAACAGCGGCGATAAGCGCCTTGATGTGTTTAGTGGTCGTAACAGCGGCGATATACGCCTTGATGAATCGTTTGTCAATTTAAGCACTAAGTTTGAAATGTTGCACATGTCTATTACAATTTAATAATAAATCTGTTTTAATACAGTTGACTGTATTTCAATTGACTGAGATAGATATACTAGCAAGTTGAACGAACTATTATTTCAAACACTTACATAACTATCTATTAAAGTGTGTAGATATTTTAAACAGGTTTTATTTTAAATGAGTTTTTTGTGGGCTATAAAAATAATCTTGAATACAATTGTGCCATCTTGAACACAAAGTATAAGGCAGCAAAAATACGCCAATTTACATGTATTGTTATGAAAAAAAGACTCTCTGAGTTACGATGGTTTTCTATTCACTATATATTACTAGTTTTATAAGTAAATGGCTACTCTTAGATCTGCTTTAAATTGCTCAAACACATGAATTGTAAACGTGGGTACTTCAAGTAATGTCAATAGTACAATAATTAGTATCCCTTAAGTATGATTAATGTAATTCTACATTTTCCGTCAGGTTAAGATCTATTTAAAGTTCGATAAGAATTGAAAAAAAAGGGAAACAATGTTTATCAAACTATGAGTACAGCATAATCAGAATTTATATTATTAAAATGCCTTGGCCAGACTGATGCCGATAAATCGTTACAAATGTTTATCGTATCAATGCTATTCAATACTTATATTTCGTCGGTGCAAAGATCACCATGACCATGGCGTATTGCTATAGAAACCCATTTTAGTTACAACGAACTCAAAGTTGTGCAAAAGCTTTGGCCTTCTATTATGTTAATTTCAAGATAAGTTGATTATGGCCCAGAAAGTTATGTTGATATTAAGTTTGGTTGAGATATTAGACCACTTATTCAAGTTAACCCACAACAATCGTATGAACTTAATACTATGATATAAAAAAATCGACTGTTGTTTTTGAAATGAATATTTTAAATTATCGATGTCGTGATAACCTTATTTATTTTTTCGTCGATGGCGGAGAGTACATCAAACTAATTAAGAGATGAAAAATTCACAAACATTGACTACACTATTTTTTTTATAATGAAGAGACGTCAAGCCAACAGTTTACCCCTGGCCTTGTTTACTATATGTATACGCTTACATAACATAATATTGGCAAAGTGCAAATGATATTAAACTCTTACGTTTCTCTGCAAATAAAAAAAGAGACATACACTGGAGATCACCTGATAGACACAAAAATGAGGTTTAGATACTATTCTGTTTGGAAAAGTCATGTAATATCCAATCACAAGATACAGACCCTTGGATGACCAGCCAGCATGAATGATGTCTTCTTGATATTCTTTTCGGAGTGAATATTAAATCACGAGATAGACACTTAGGTTACCTGCCAGACATAGATGGTGTTTGGATATCAAATCATTAGAAAAAGACACTTGAAGAAATACCTGCCAGACATAGATGGTGTTTAGAGATCGAATCCTGAGAAAAAGACACTTGAAGTAATACCTGCCAGACATAACTGATGTACTGATAATATTCTGTCTGGAGGGAACAGGACATATCATATCATGAGAGAGAACTCAGGTTACCTGTCAAACATAGATAATGTTTAGATACTGTTCTGACTGGCAAGTTCAGGTCATATCAATTTACGAGAAAAACAGAATTAGATTACCTGCCAGCCATAATTGATGTTTAGATACTATTCTGGCTGGCAAGTTCATGTCATATCAAATCACGAAAGAGACACTTGGATTACCTGCCAGACATAAATGATGTTTAGATACTATTCTGTCTGGAAAGTACATGTCATATCAAATCACGATAGAGACACTTGGATTACCTGCCAGACATAAATGATGAATTGATAATGTTTTGTCTGGAGAGAACTTGACATATCAAATCACGAGAGAGACACTTGGATTACCTGCCAGACATAAATTAATTATGTTTTGATAATAGTCCACTCGTTGAGATAATGACAAATCAAATCACGATAGAGACATTTAGATTACCTGCCGGACATAGATAATGTTTAGATACTTTTCTGATTGGAAAGTTCACGTCATATCAATTTATTAGAAAAGGACACTTGGATTACCTGCCAGAAATAGATGAAGTTTAGATACTGTTCTGTCTGGAACGTTCATGTCATATCAAATCACGATAGAGACACTTAGATTACCTGCCAGAAATAGAAGATGTTAAGATACTATTCTGTCTGGATAGAAAATGACATCATGTTATATCAAATCATTTTAGCTTACTCTCAATTAATTACGTGCATATGTTATCTGTCATTGTTTTATTGTAACGTATGCGCCTCTCCATGAGTTTGAGTTAGACCTTTTAATTTAGTTGTAAACAGGGTTTGGTTATTAAGAATTGTTCTATATCTAATTTTGTTTTAGTTCGTTAAGAATTCTTATTTTTATTTTTTGACTATATCTTGTCAGTATATCAGTATAATGTAGTAGCATTTATTGATCTAATTACTTTCTTGAAATTGAAATAAAACTCTTAACTCTAGACTAAACATTATGATAATATTATTTGATCAACTTTTATCTCATAACATAATGTAAATTTCATAGAATGAATTTTCGGCTCGAATATATCAATTATGCTATTATTGAAGGCAAGACTACCACAACATACCAGACAAAAGTCAATCACGTTGTGACCAAGTTTACCATACGTCATACAGTTTAGTGAGACCAGCGCTATGTCTGTACAATACGTAGGAGCCAAAAATGTTATTTGAATGATCGTCCAACCAACAGTAGGCTGACTCATAAAAACTCCCTTTGTATGCCAATGTATTTGCCGTTATATAGCGTTAAGATAAAGAATATTAGGAGCTGTACAAAATTGCTGAACAGTTGACAAAATTCTATAATGCTTATAAAATGTATTTATTGGGGCAAACAAAGTATTTTACTGACTATTTCGGCGTAGGCGACGTGCCTCGTTATCCAGATTTTGATTGATTTAAATATAACCGATAACGAGGCACTCAGACAATACATTTTATTACAGTCAGTTTTAATTGGCAGTTTGTAAGGAGAATACCCACTTTAGGTGATAATGATGGCAATCCTGATGCAAATAGTGAGCCCAATCGTCTTACGATGATTACATGTAATGCATTTACTCAGGATTGTTCAGCCCAATCAGATCACATAAAGGGCATACGTCTACACTAGTTTTCATTATATGTGTTTTATTATACTCGTTAACTGGTGCATTAATCTACAAAGTAGCAAGAAGTTTTTTTTAATGTAAATCAAACTTAATATAAACGATATGTTATTTCTATTTTTAGTAAACCTATAATGCTAGTAGATCATGGAAGCTGGTGTCTTATTAAGATTGGCCGTTTTATTATTACAAAAATATTAATTACAAATATGTTTTTTCTCCCACCCGAGGCAAGAAGATCCAAATATGCTTTAAATCCTTATCTTGCCCACGGGAAAATTAAAAAAAAAAAACGTGTAGAACATTTGTACACCATGCTCAAAGAAGTTCCAGCGAAAAATTACATTTTTACTATATATCTTTAACTTTGGTGGAGAATATAAGTATCTTCCATGGCCGAGAGTGTAAGATAGGTTCATTCCGACCATAGCGTATGGTGTTTTGCGGAAACGAGGTTTACCCTGCGCGAGGGTTGGGATAAACCTATCTTACACGAGCGGTTATGGTAGATGCTTTTTCCCCCACCTCAGTTAAACAAAATTAAGTAAAAATGTATTTTTTTGCCGAAACTCTTTTGTGCTTAGTGAAAATAATTGCGTACGGATATGCAATAATTCGTGGTTGTCATGGATATTCGCGCAGTTATTCAGAGTATGTAAATGGTCTGATCGGTCTTTAAATAGTTCTAAGAAGAGTGAAGCATTATTTCTTGAAAGGTGCGTGAAAACTGGTTTCTGGTGACATATGAAGCGAGAAATAATTAACTCGCGTTCTAAATATTGCCACAAGACAAGATTTTCATGATGCGCTACAGACGACAGTCTTCAACAAGGGAGGTAATTACAATGTGGTAACCATTAAAAGAAATTCTATACGGGCATTTTATCTTCGCCCGTGGGCAAGATAAGAATTTCTAGCATGGTTAAATTAATGGATCTACTTATCTGAGGTGGGAGAAAAGGGCATCTTACATGGTTGTTCGTGTAAGATAGGTGCATCCAAACCATCGCGCTTGATTTTCTGCGGGGACCTCGCCTCCCACCATATATACGACTAGATCATTGCCACCTATGAAAAAAAAAACATACATAAGTACTAACCATAATCATTTAAAACTGTTGGTTTTATCGCCTTGAAAATTAGTATTGAAATACTTTAGTACTAATAACAATAACCTATGTTGGGGTAATCGTCTTAAACACTAATCCTAATGAACATACGTATGAACTCGAGAATCTTCATCGTAAATATTGTGGTTACCGCCTTGAATATTGACCATAATGGACTGGGAAATCATCATCGTAAATATTGGGGCTACCGCCTTGAATATTAACCCTAATGGACTTGGAAATCATCATCGTAAATATTGGGATTATCGCCTGGAATATTAATCCAAATGACTAGAGAATCTTCATAGTAAATATTGGGGTTATCGCCTGGAATATTAACCCAAATGACTTGAGATATCTTAATAGTAAATATTAGGGTTATCGCCTGGAATATTAACCCAAATGACTGAAGATATCTTCATAGTAAATATTGGGGTTATCGCCTTGAATATTAACCCAAATGACTGGAGATATTTTAAAGTAAATATTGGGGTTATCGTCATGAATATTAACCCTAATGGACTGGAGAATGATCATCGTAAATATTGGGGTTATCGTCATGAATATTAACCCTAATGGACTGGAGAATGATCATCGTAAATATTGGAGATATCGCTTTGAATACTAGCCAGAAGATTTTCAACTTATTTATATTCGCCCAATCTCACTTGAAAAAGTTATGTACGCACTCAATGTGATGGCGCAAATTCCGTCATGCCTTTGGCAGAAAAAAATTGTCTCTCTACAGATGTCTTTCCGGTGCAGACCTACTGAGGAGTTTTCATTACATAATTATTCCAGAATTTTCTCAGACTCAACAAACTAAAGCATATAATTAGTCCTATAACTCCTCAGATGCATTGATCTAACTGAAATTTCGTATGAGGCCTGTATTTTTACAGACATACCAATCTCAGAATTGGGCCAGTGTTTCGGTTGACGCACCAATCTATAAGACCGAATTAGGCCAGTTCCTTATCAAATGCGTCAATCTTAAGAATATTATAAGGTCACTTCTTCCAAGGAGGTACTAATCTTAAGTTTATGGTAAGACAACTTCTTCCTCGAACGCACTAATCTCAAATATCAAAAAGGCCAGTACTTCCTCAGATACATCAATCTAAAGAGTTGAAATAGGCAAGAACTTCCACATACGCACCAATTAAAAGTACATATTTATGCCTGTTCTTTTTTATAAGCACCAACATAAAGTACTAAATTAAGCTAGTTCTCAAACGCACCGATCTTAAGTATTAATAAGCCCAGACCCTGCTTTATGCATCAATCTAAGCGACAAATGAGGCCAGTTGGTCTTGAAACGCGATATATATAGGTACATAATAAGGATTTTTTTGCTAATACGCACAATTCAAAAATACATAATTATGCCAACAATTTATCAGACGCACCAATTGAAAGGACATAAATATGCTACTTTATACCGATATGCAACAAACTTTTGCATATTTTTAGATCCTTTTTTCCTTGAACACACCAATTTTAAGGATAGGGTTAGGCCAGTTCATCATCAAATGCAACAACCTAAAGTACATAATGAGGCCAGTATTTCCTTATAAGCACTAATTTCAAAATCATAATTACGCCAGTTTTGTTCTCAACCGAACCAAATTAAAGTATAAAATTAGGCCTGTACTACCTCAGAGCAATCAATAAACAGTACTGACTAAGACCACTTCTTCCTCAGACGAACCAATCTTAAGGACATAATTAGGCCAGTTCTTAAAATGCACGAAGAACGACGGCAACTTCTCGTATTATGAAGCCGACTGCAGATTTTGAAATGATTGATTTTTACCCTTTTTGTAATACGAAAGGTCAAGTGGCTGCCAGTTTAATCACGGTATTTTTATTATGTTTATAAGTTAACTCGAACGACTTTCAGGAATGTGCAAAGGGTTTGATACTGCTATGTTTTTATTTGTTTCCCTGAAAATGATCAACACGTTCTTGTTTTAGTCACGAGAGATACACACAAAATACCCTGATAGACAAAAGCGTTGTTTAGATAATACCCTGTCTGGAAAGTTCATGTCATATCAAATCACGAGTTATAGACACTTTGATTACCTGCAAGACATTTATGATGACATGATTATGATTTGTCTGGAGATAACATGACATAATGCAATATTAACTCAGTATGATTTTTCTACCATGTCATTTCCTAATCATAATATGTAGTTACAAGTTAGTCTAAGGTTTATTGTCATCTTTCGCGTTTCCCATTGAGTGTGTATGATACCTTAACATTGTGTTCTTAAGAGTGTTTGGTTACGAGGCTTGGAACTGACCATTCCAGGGCGGTACCTAACAATTCTTGATAAACATACCTAGTTTTTTTTATATAAAGTATGTATGCACGGTGCTGTTTGTGCTGTTCTTCCATGCTTCTTGTTTGTGAATTTATATGATTCTATGTCTTTGGCGTTTACCCAGTGCCATTAAACCGGGTTTATGTTTAAAATGTTTGCTACTGAGCTTGTTTTTGTTGCTTTTTGCATAAATATTGTTCCTATATCTAGTACTTTATTTGTTCTTTTACGAACTATTAAATACATATTATTTAGAATTGGTTTTCCGTTTGTGTAGTTGTAGATATTCATCTATTTTGTGTTAAATTGAAAACAAATTCTTAACGTTATGAGAAAAATATTTGATTGACTATTATCTCGAAATAAAATGCAACATTTATAGACAAGCCAGTAGCAAATGGTTAAACTCAGACATCGTTTGTGAAAAACAAGGTAGCTTGATGAATACTTAATAAGAGACGCAAGCATGTTTAAGTGGCAGAGTAAAGATATGTCATGGACGCTCGTGTGAAAACCCTCGAGCAGGAAGTTCTTCGGTAAGCTCGATTCCACGAAAAAAAAAATCATGGGTTGGGATGAAACTTTCTTACACTGTCGGCCATGAAAGATGCATTTAATCTTAACATTGGCTCGATTGTTCAGAACCATGTTTAAGTTAAAAACGTGATTATCGACATCGTTGTTAACTTTCAAATCGTTACTGCTCTGAAAGTTTAATGGATGCACCAGTGATATGCAGAGTTCTTGAGATGACTGTTTTAGATGAACTCATTTTAAACTGAATTATTTCAATATATTCACACATCATGAAATAGTTTGAGTTTAAACTTTAACAACGATGTCGTTGATCACGTTGTTTACCTAGTCCTGAACAATCGGCCCATTGTTATGTTTATCATTGTTAGGTTTTCGGCCTTGATACAGATAATGTTTCTCAGTTGTCTGAGTTGAATTGAGTTGAATTGAACTTTGTTTACAATGAGACTTATGGGAAAACAAATCTATCCGTAAATGGGAAATAATGTAAATACGAAGTTTTTCATGTTAACGTTTCAAATTATATCAAACTGCTTACCATATGCTTAAACAAAACGATAATATTTTCTTTGTTTTATACATATTTATGGTTGTTATGGTTATGCATGATGCTATTTTCTTTTGAATCTAGTCAAATTCATTCGAGTATTTTTGTTTAATCATAAACTTTAGAAATTGTACCATCTTGTAGTCATATTAATATTCACGTATGTTTCACCTGAAATGACGCATATTAAGTTCCACTTATATATTGCATGTATCAGTTAAAGAGGAAATAAGGATATTGAATTGGATTTAATTGAATTGAACAGACTGAAATAAGATGCCAAATTTTGTTACCCTTACGATTCGGGGATAATTTGGCTCTTGGTGCCTTTACGGCATAAAGAACATGGAAAAATGTAATATCAATTTATTTTTATTTTACTCCCACGTCAAGTCCTAATCAGAGCATGTATTTCAAAATATATTTAAATGTTTATTGTAACGTTGTATGTCTCTCATTGAGTGAGTGTTTGACTCAATCAATGTGTTTTAATTATTGTTTTGGTAATAGGCTTGATCCTATAAATACTATTGCAAAAGTATTACTTGACTAAATATTCGTTGACATTGGTATTCAGTTTGAGTGGTAGCATTATTTTTTCTTAGTATTTTTTTCTATCATTAAACTATAGATAATAGTCGGTCATTCAACCGCCTTATAACGTTGATTGAAAACACGAGCTGGAGGTTGTTATTTTATGTTTTGGCTGGAACCAGTTCACTGGAACGGGAGTCTACTTGGGGCTCAATGTCATAAATTAACACACTTCTTACAGTATTTGTTAGGCGACGTGCGTCGTTACATAGATTTGGATTGATTCAATCTGGTTCGCAGACAATACACTATGTTTCCGTCATTTTCAATTTAAAAAGAGATGACCTACTTAATAATGTAATGACGGTAGTTCTGGTGCAAATACTGTGTTCGCTCGTCTGACAATGATTATATGTAATTCATAAACCCAGGCCTGTCAAATCCAGTTGGATCAAATAAAGGCCATACGTCTATACGGGAATTTGTCAAAATGATGTGTTCTATTAAACTCGCTGACTGATGTAAAAGCGTACATAGAAGCATGAAGTTTAAGTTATTTAGTGTCAACATGTTGTTTTTCCATTATATAATCTAATCGTTTATTGGAACTTTAGTATTGTCGTATTGTAAATGCAAACTGTAAAAATACCATCAATATAGAGTACAATTGCTGCAGCCAGCAACAAATCAAATACAATAGATACACCGTTTTCCATATCCTAATCTGCATTTTAATTAATTTGTGGGTGTATTATCGACGACATACAATTACCTTATATCCTTCAATGATTGGTTTGTATTGGTGCTTATAAATTTAGATACCTAAAATTTTGGAAATAATGATTTCTATACTAAATGAATATTTCTCCAGATCATAAGAGATAAGGATGTCGCATATTACGATCATGTTATAAACGCTTTTGTTTAATTACAGGGGGTCTCTGTCCGGATCGAAAATTTCCATTCTTCTGCTTGAAATCAATTTTTTGTAGGTTAATTTGAATCCTTGTAATAACAAACGCCCGATGGCTACGGATATTATGCATTTTATTAAAATAAATTTTCAGTGGTGGTCCGTAGCTTTGGCTTAATTGGTTTAATGATAACCCCAAGTACTAACAAGAACAATAACTACATAGTGGATTGAATCAAATATATATTCACCAAGAAAACAATATCGAGAATGATCCATATCTGCCTAATAATATTGTCGAAAACCAGCTCAGTTACATTATCCCTTATTTGAGGGGAACTCATCCATGAAATGGACGCGTTTTACTGTATGTGTTGTTAATACTCTTGTTTCCCTTGATTATAGTCGTTTACCCCAAGTACTAACAAGTACAATAACTAAATAGTGGCTTGAATCTAATATATATTCACCAAGAAAACAATATCAAGAATGATCTTTATCTGCCTAATAATATTGTCGAAAACCAGCTAAATTACTTTATCACTAAATTGAGGGGAGCCCATCCATGAAATGGATGCGTTTTACTGTACGTGGTTTGAATTACCTTATTTAAGGGGAACTTATCAGGATAACGGACGCGTTTTACTGTATGTGGTGTTAATTCGCTTGTTTCCCTTCATTCTAGTCGTTTAGGCCCTTTTCTAGTGTGTTGTCAATGAAGTTACATTATCCCTTATTTAAGGGTAGCCCATCCATGAAACGGACGCGTTTTACTGTATGTGGTGTTAATACGCTTGTTTTCCTTCATTATAGTCGTTTAGACCCTTTTCTAGTGTGTTGTCACTGTAGTTACATTATCCCTTATTTAAGGGGAGCCCATCCATGAAACGGACGCGTTTTACTGTATGTGGTGTTAATACGCTTGTTTCCCTTCATTATAGTCGTTTAGGCCCTTTTCTAGTGTGTTGTCACTGTAGTTACATTATCCCTTATTTGAGGGGAACTCATCCATGAAACGGATGCGTTTTACTGTATGTGGTGTTAATACGCTTGTTTCCCTTCATCTTAGTCGTTGAGGCCCTTTTCTAGTGTCTTTGAACAGGGTCTTCTGTAGAATTTTGACTACTGCGTTCTCACTGTAGTTACATTATCCCTTATTTAAGGGGAGCCAATCCATGAAACGGACGCGTTATACTGTATGTGGTGTTAATACGCTTGTTTCCCTTAATTATAGTCGTTTAGGCTCTTTTCTAGTTTCTTTAAACAGGGACTTCTGTGGAATTTCGACTACTGGGTTGTCACTGTAGTTAATAATTCATTATTTAAAATGTTTCAAATTTATCTAAGTCGCCTTTTCAATCGATAAAAGGAACGTAACGTGTGCTTGGTGGTATCCAATTTGAATTGAGATTGCGCAAGCAATTACAGTCATATGACATACAGACAGACAATGTTTGTTTTTTTAACCCAAAAGTATTGTGTACACAATGTCTTAAGAAGTAAATGGATTTACGTAAATGCAAAGAATTGAGTCTTTTTACATCGATAAAAGTGTCCATTAAATCCAAGACCTATGAGAACACATTACCGCTAGACAGGAATGACATTGTTTACATCATCATGCGAAATTCATCTGAATTGAATATACGTATAAAGGGTAAAAGTAGGTGATACATCATTGGTTATGATGGAATGTGTCTAGGATAATTCTTTGTTAATCTGCCGATCATCAACCTTTTTGTAGCGCAAATAGGAAAGTTTCTGACTAAAGTGGTTGCAAATCTGATTTGTTTATCTAAAAGAGGCATTAATAAACCGTTTTATTTTCCCCATACAATTGATTATGGGATCATGGCCATCGCCATGGGTCCTTAAATCATTAATAATAATGTATCATACAGTGTTCACTCAATTTTCAAGTTATCATAATAATATTCTATCTAATATGATGGATGATGTAGTTCGAATGTCTCCTTAATAGTGTTTTGTATGATGATATACATCGACATCACGGATCTGTGTCGTCGGTTTACTTGTTGAACAGTCTTTATTCTCAGCGGTTTCTTTGTACTGTATGTTAACTAAACATAATAGATAAAATTAAACGTGGATATATAAAGCGACTTCATGTTCATAATTTTTTAATGTTAATAATAGCAGTGCTTTGTGTTTAGGTGTTTGTTAGTTTATGTCTTCGTTACGTCTATACGCAGGATAAGCTTCTGCGACGACATTATACAAACAAGGAAACATATCAACATACCTGAAACAAAATAATAACGATAATAATGACTTATTATCGGCTATTACGTCAATGTGAATTTATGGGCAAGAAAAGAAACCTTTAAGTGTCTGTCTATACAGAAATTTTACTTGGTAATGTGAAATATTTACGACAGCCTGACGTATTCAATTGCTGTTAACAGTGACAAATACAACGATGGCTGGGTTTATTGAACTATAGTGTTAACAAGTATTACAAGCACAAACATTATAGTGAAAACACGAAATGCTTCACCTCAACTTGTCTTAACGGTTAGAAATTTGATTAAAATTAATATTGTAATGTATGTGCTGATTTAATCAGATGCAGGGCCTATTATGAAATGATATTCGTCTTCTTAACCCACTGGACAACGAATATTATACATAGAGTCAGCATTTACAAAACAAAGTTTATATTACCGGCTACTATCTTCCGTTTTCAGGGATCGATATAGTGTCATAATATGTTTGATATACCGTAAGGGACCACCACTGGCCTGTTGTCCTGTTGCTAGGGTGCCCGTGTTGTTCCAATTCAATGAAGTGTCAACCCTACGAATCTTTGTTCTGACAGAATGGTCTTTATAACTGGGGATCCAACGTGTTATGTGTTTTCCAATTTTTATGTGAGGAAAATTTGTGATGCGGAATGAAATGTTCACCTTGTAAGTAAGTTATATCACTTTTCTCGCATTAAAACAATTCCAAAATCCCATCGAAAACCGCCATATTATTCCACATCACACATTTCCCACACTTACAATTCGAAAAACACAAAACACGTTGGACTGACTGTTCAAAGATCCATGCATTTTTAAAGGTTGCAGAACTAGTCAGATGTTGTCAAAAGATATGGATATAGGTTTACACATAATGATCATCCATTGCATGCATACAATCATATAACAATGTTCAGCTCTGACTGTACATATATGGACACCGACTTTGATCTCTTTGAAGGTGATTTTGCAATCGGACTAATATCCAATAATTTGGGCTTGAAATTGTATTTAACTCTGAAACGAATTTGATTACGATTCATATCTGTTGAAAGCTGCCTTTGCAATTGGACTAAAATAGACAATTTAATTTGTTTCGTCGTGTTAAACCCGTAAACAAATGTAAGCTTATTGAGTATGGCCAGTAATGTAAGAACAAAACTTTGTTAAGACAATGACACACTGTCTTTTGACCTTAATTAACGATAATTAGAAAATGAGACACATTGTGTTGAATAAGATAAACGATATCTGGAAAATGGCACACATAATGGTAATGTTGACCTTAATTGACAATAACTAGGACGAATATCCATTATATCTAGTACGTGTATTGTTTCCTTACTGTTGCATAAAAATGCTCACAACATCCTATTTTATATCATAAAAACGTCACCTTCCGGATTAACGTCTGTATATCATTTTGCTGTATTACAAGAGTATTGACGTCGTAATAAATGGAGAAAAAAACCCTCTAAAAATGTAAGAGCTATAAGGCATCGTTAAAGGAAGTGAACGCTTAATTGTATTTATCATCAGTTAGCTCCATTAAAGTATAGGTAAAAGAGTAAATCCTGGTGGCGCAACACGGACCAAGCAGCACATGCATTTACTAAACCTGGTGGTGCAACACGGACCAAGCAGCACATGCATTTACTAAACCTGGTGGCGCAACACGGACCAAGCAGCACATGCATTTACTAAACCTGGTGGTGCAACACGGACCAAGCAGCACATGCATTTACTAAACCTGGTCGCGCAAAACGTACCAAGCAGTACATGCATTTACTAAGCCTGGTGGCGCAACACGGACCAAGCAGCACATGCATTGACTTAGCCTGCTGGTTACAAATATAATGATGATGGTGAAATACATTTCGATTGCATGTTTGTACATTTCGATAAAAGTACACACATGTTTTATTGTGCCCACTGAAATGTGTTTGTGTGTGTGTGTGTGTATTTGCGTGTGTGTGCGGGCGTGTGTGTGTGTGTGTGTGTTTGTACATATTTTGCTTTCCCGTTTTTACTTAATCTGCTTTATAAATAATGCCAACATCCATAAAAAAACAAATACAGTCCAAACTCGCTATGATCACGTCGGATATCTCGACTTTTCGGTTGTGTCGACTTTTTTCTCCGGTCCCGAATTTATTCCTTCTAATTCTATATAAAATCAATCTGCTTGAGTCGATTTTTCTATCTCGACTTTTTCGCTATGTCGACCTCATAATTCAGTCCCTGTGGTCGAATTTCACACATTATCCTGTCGAACTGTAGATCGAGGTGTAGGTGCGAAAATATATATGACGGTTTGCGGCATGTCGCTAAATTATCGTCCGTGTCAAAATAACAAACTGTCATAACTGGAGGTTTATTGGCAAATGTGAATAATTAAAGTTGTTTGTTAATGTTGTGGATTAAGGAGCCATTTATTGCTCAAGCTATTCATTGAACCACACAAGGACGCCACTGACGTCATCGGAAAATTCGACAACATTGAAAGTTACGTGAACTTTCTATATACTGCATGCATAAAACAAACAGTTATGACGAATGCACTATTTTAAGTTCTTGTCACATGTACTGTACTGTTTTCTTACAATGTATAAGTGTATGTAATTGTTGTTTTATATCTGTTTTGTGTAATCCATGAACGTGAATTAAATAAATTTGACACAAATACTTAATTTTGTTTTCACTTTATCTTTCAATAATACGTTTGCTGTGCTCATGCCGGTAACAAGACCGTTTAATTGAAGAAGTCGGATGGTAGACATAAACCAAACATAAATGTGTTGGGATTGGTGATATTTTTTGTAATTCGTTTGTGTCGAATGTTCGTTATCTCGACTATTTTCCCTGGGTCCCGACAAAGTCGACATAACGAGTTTCGACTGTATATCAATATGGTAAACACAGAATCTATGCATGTTTCACTGATATCCTTCCAATAAGAATCATTGAAGTCAGAACAGAATACTAGCTTGCGAATGAGGTTTGTCATGACAAAGATGACTTATAAAACACCTTTTTGTCGATGTAGTGACCAGGCTTAATTGTATCTCCTTCTATACGAAGCCATATATCGTCTCAGACACCTCCTAGGCTTTCTGCTAATGTCCATAACATATCTGACTATTTTTTTTATAGATATTGAGTGGGTGTTGACATTTATTCAGTGCACTTTTGTTTTAGGTAGAATACTCCTGTTGGTTTCAATGAGGTTTGAAACGTTTCGTGAATGCAGAGACAGAATGTTACAAAGTTGTATGCATACTGTCTTGAATCTTAAGCAGTATAGCTTCTCCTTCAAAGTAAAAGTACCTGCACCAACTAAGAGTGCGTGCAATGTATTATTTCACGCACGCGGTTAGTGTAACTAAAAGACTTTTTTGTTCTATATTGTTAATAAATGGGTTTAATAAGAAATTTATATACCTAAAAATATTATTGCTTAATTTATTTACATGCTATATATTAGTCCCCGTTCTGATACGAGAATTCATGAAATATTGAAAACAAGAAAAGTACTCAACACGATTGGTTTGATGAGTGAAACTCCAACCTTAATTCTCATCCACATGTTTTTGCTGTGATTGCATTTAAGCGGTAGTCCAACCATTTGTATCAATTATTTCACGTCTCAGTTGTCTTGTGACGAAGTCAGTTTTTCATTTTTATGGCTTCTAATAAAGGCATGATACAGATTTTATTGTTGTCCGTGTCCCTGTATACTTCCAATTTGATATTGTAATGGTATTTTGCTTATAACTGATCATCAAAATGCTTTTTGGCATGAACTTCCTATCTGAGGAATATTATAACAATCACATGTATTTTAACTATTGTTCTCTTGTGGCCAGCAATTTCTTGGATTTGTTCCTAAAATAAGCGTAACGTTTTATTACAAATACAAACTTCATAAATAAAACAATAAAAGGGCCATCTTTTCATTTTGCTGATTTTCCCACGTGTTTAGCCTGTGTGAACAGTACGATCATATGTGTCTCTAGCATTTATTAATACACCCTCATACTTGTGAACACATATAGCTTTTCCGTATCTGTGTACTATTTGCCGTTATTTATGCTTTTTACGCACTTTATCAAATGGCATCTGTGTATTTGTTTCATGACGTAAACGTCTTGACACGCAATAAGTCCATGTCAAATTGTTTTCGATAAGGGTCGCCGTTTCCAAGATTCTACATTAATTTTGATATTGATTCATTTCATAAATATATCGTATTCTACCACTACCCTTCGAAAATTCCCACTTTCATTTCACAAAAGGACGTGTTATTGTAACATTTTAATTGGAGTCGCTGTCGCAGAAGTGCAAATTATTTAGCCAAAAACCTTTAAAATTGTTCAATTAATACCTAGTTGCTGAGGCATGCGAATGGCTTGGTCTGTTTCTGAAAACTACGATTTTGTCTGATGGGTTTCAAAATAACAAAAATGAAAGAAAAGAAAAACCCATACATGTTTAACGAACAAATATTTGGTCTAAATCATTGAGTCATTACACAACAGGAAAACGTTTTTATTGCCTTTTATCTGTTAAAGGAAGTGATTTATTCATGTTACACGTCTGAAAACATTTTAATAATGCATAACAGATCCGATAGGAACAATCGCATTCCACGAATCTTCAATTGGATCCTGACGTTTATATTGGCTTCAAACTGTTTATTATGGTGAATTATTCATGTTAACAGGCATCAAATTGTTATTTATAATTCAATGAAAAAATAGAGGCAATCCCATGACCACACTAACGCATGTGATTCTACCTAACTGCACACGAATGCAAGGCCTAACTAAAGGCAAACACGTGAAATCGAAGTAAGATACAGCCCATAGCAACAAAAAATAAATACTACAAGTATAAACAATCGTGTTATTGTTAACATTAGTTTTGAATTAAACAAACAATGCTTCAACTCCTTGATGACGTTATAAGGCTAAAAAGATAAAGCATTGTTTTCAGTGTGTGATGATAATAATATTGTATATTAATTTTTTTTCACATCAAATAGCCTTTTGTGAAATAAAGTCGATCACTCGAAAAATGTTGTCTTCTAAATACTTATCAATTACATAAGTGCAACATAAGGAATGTCCTTAAAAAGTATCGATGTTATCCTCATGAATACAACCATTTCATCAATTTGGAAACAATATTCCTTTAAATGTATGTTTTCAACTAAAAATAGGCAAATAGAAATGCTAAATGCTCTTAAATTAGGTAAAACGGCAAAAGAGTTGTATTCCCAACCTATGAATATTTTAAATAAAAGGTTACGGACACTGATAATGTTGTTGATATAAAAGCAAAGACCACAAAAATTACCATTTGTACAAATGCCGTTTTGAATGAGTGATTGCCTATCATGATTAAATCCTAAATGGTATTTAGGTCTGTTTTATTTAAGTTTAAACAAGATTTGTTTAATATTCCATTTTTCAAAATATATTTTAATTATAAACCAATAATGAACTGTGAAAAGAATACATGACAATAAGACAAAGACAAAATTGGGGAGGAATATTTGAAGCTTATTACACGCTTTAATTTTTACTTGCAAGTTACTGTAAAGTTGCCGTAATATAGTAACATATAATGCTCTTTAGTTCTTAACATATAATATTAAAGGAAGAACGCCTGGTGCGAGTAAACACAATACTTATTTCATTAAAAATGACATTTTGTATTACATCAGGATAATGGTTTTGAAAGAAAGTCAATACTACAGGAACAGCTCCTACTGTTTCCAAATACCAAAACACAAACATGTTCCAAATGCCAAATAATGTGTTCCAACTCACTGCATACCCTTAACCATGTAATACAAACATTTAAACACTTTTGTTTTTCCTTACTTCTGGTTAAGAAGTCTTCATAGAATGTGCTTGTTACAAGACAGTGAAATACATTGAAAATGATTTATTGTCTTGTGGAAGTGTCATTGTATTGACCTTGGTAAGATTGTTATTCACTGATATGACTGATATCAATAGATCTGTGGTAAAAAAGATGTAGTTAACACAGACGTTTCTCATTTAATACGTTTCCTTGTTACGTGGCTATCAATATGAATGTCTGCTAAAAATTTCCCGACATTACTTAACATTATTCAGTAAATCTATATAACGTCGGGAATAATTGTATATGGCGAAGATAAGTATCAGCTGTTTCAATAAACAACATAAAGGTCAGACATGGTTCTTGTTGGAGATAGCCTGCGCCTCACTTGCGTGTCTATTGTACATGGTTGTATTAGTTAATGTTTAGACGGTAGACCCGGTACGTTTTTTGCGGGTACAATTGTAGTACCCTGTACTCGACGTATACATTAATGATTTGTACATATGACTTTATGAGTTGAACGACCGAGATGTTTCCTTTCAATGTGCTCTTCCTTGCAAGACGTTACCCAAACGTTTGACTGTACGCACATGAACAGATACGGTATTTTTTCTTTTCAATTCACAAATGTCAAAAATACTTGTTTAAAAGTATACTAATTTTAGTTTCAGACATGCTTGACATGGTTTAGTCGTGTTACGTTACTTTGCCCACACGTCTTAACACACATACCGATACGTTCAAAGTTTTACCTAATGTGTATTATTACTTAGTATCGTGTTTTTAAATCGGAAAGCAAATACGCGTGTATAAAGCAAATATGTCATCATTTGTTTTCAGTCTCTCTCTCAAACTGGATTGTACGAGGGGAATGACCAGACAAACCCAGCATAAAGGATATCGAAATGGGTATGACGCTTAAGTCCATTCTTCAACTAATCCGTGCTTGTGCATACCTCTTTGTTAAGGTATTGTGACTATATTTGCTTTCTTAAATTTGGTCTGGAGCAGCGAGCGTCCTTCAGGTACAGTCATATGCTTACCATCCAGAGTACTTGGCAAGTATGCACTATTTTCTCTGAGCATTCTTTAGAGAATGATTAACGTTACTGATTACAGCGTACGTAATATTCTCCTCAATTTTGTTGACAACAAGTGTCTCTAGCTATGCTACCTCGCGTGTAACAGACGCCGCACGGTTACTATGATCCACATTGAGTCAATTGCTAAATTAAGATGATATTTCGCTGCGATTCCTTGATTTGTAGATCTACAACTAAACCTTTATCTATAGAACGAATCGGATTGGTTCGGAAAAAACGAATTTCTGCCGTGTAGGTTCGAATCACATTTTCCCTTTTGTTTTATCGCGTATACTGTTTTAAAATTAAAGTATTTTAACGACACATTTGCCAGTCAATATTTCATCGGTATAGTAATTCGATCAGTAATTACAGAAGTCATGTATGTTATAAAAAAACAGTATTAATTATCTAAAATTAGTTTTGCATTTCAACTTAAAGAAGGATCATTGCACATTCTATATAAACCTAAATCTGAAATTATTTTCTTCAAACTTGATGTTAACGTACCAACCATGGTATTTGCCGTTTCTAGGCTTACCGTCTAATAAAAAATCTTAATATTGAAATTTCCCACTGAATCTAAATAAAAAAAACTCGTTTGGCCACATAGCCTATTTGCTAGGGAAGTATGGGCGTAGTTGTACAGCTCCAGAGCGTTTTTATTTGATCAAATGAAAACACACAAGGATATCGTCTACTTGATTTTAGATTAGTCCCAGATGTGTTAATATACATCTGTCAGACAATTCATGTTTTCTGAAAAACACAAGTCTTTAATATATTACTTTAAATTTTCCGTAATGAAAACAGTATAAACTAAGGAACCTTTTTGATAAATTTTGAATAAAACACTCAGTTATTAAATCCCAATCTGTGTTAATTGTCTAATGTTGCAAGTTCACAACAGCAGCGGGTGTTTCTCTTATTCTCTCTCCCCGGCTTTTGAAAATAACGACCATATATCGCCGTATGATATTGGTGCACCGTTATGTCATTTATGTGTACTTTTACTGCCCGAATTTTAATACAAAATAAGAAACAATATCTATATAAAGAAGTGTCTACCAGACACAGTGTTTTCCAAGTCTCCATTAGTAAATGTCCGTGAAAGGTCAATAAATGACAGCCGTAAACAAGGCTATCCCAATTCATTCGCAGTTTCACTTAATGATTTCTGCACGGTCTATTATATAGGGTTTCCTTTAGTACATTCATAATGTGTTCACGATAATGCCTTTTATCTCGTATTGCAAACGAACATAGAAACCAATGAGGAAGCCGACACTAAATCAAAGGGACAGACTGATAAATATATGTATTTCTTCTTAAAGAAAGATCATTATTGGTAGCAACTGTACAGACACTAAATTTGTTGGGATAAGACTGAGGATGTGCACGCAAACTGGTTTAATTCCCCAGTAATCTTCCATTGTATTGACCGTTTAAAAGCGGTAACTAACAATCCCTGATACACACACCTAGTTTTATATATTATAAATGCTCTGTGTTGTTTGTGGAGTTTTGTGCTGTTGGTCCATGTTTCTTGATGTGATCTTTTGTCTTTGTGTTATATGTCTATGGCCTTTACCCTGTGCCATTTAACGGGGTTTATATTTAAACTGTTGTCTACTGAGCTTGTTTCTGTAGTGTTGCATATAAATATTGAGACTAAATATCAGAACCGAATTGGTGGACACTTATTCGAACTTTTTGTTGTCAATTAATTGCGCACTATAAAGGTTGATGCAAACTATTCATTGAAATTGAATCCATTATCGTGTTAACTCATTGACCATTAATGATCAATAACAAAGGCATATGATTAAGCTGCAGATAAAAAACTGTTATTATCCAAAATGTACGATATTTTGGCGCTTTTTAACTTGAACCATTGTGGCTACTTAAGTAGTAATATAACTAAGCCATTTATAAAGGTTAATATTTGTAAACCTATACCTAAATCACATGTTTTGGGGGATTTTAACATTTAAGTCATATAAGTAAACCATGATAATCTTGTTTATCAGTAAAACGGCAAATGTAATAAATAGTTTGCGATTTGAATCTGTGTCAAAATAGAACCTTATTTGAGTTTTATAAAGTGTGTCATATTTTTTATAAAGATAACTGTTTTGAAAAGGATGGAAACCCAATCTCTTTAATATTAACACATATACAATTATTTAAAACATTTGATGATGCATTTTTGTGTTGGAATAAGGCACTAGTTGTACGTCTGAATATTTGTCAGGATGCTATTAAATATCTATTAGTAACAAAATATACCAATAAGCCTCACAACATCAATATTTGATCAAACCAGTGCACAAAGGATGTACGTTTTGCACTAATATAAATATTTTACGCCCAAACTTAAAGATTCACTCTTACTCCACAATAAGATTTACCACAATTAATACAATTAGTAATATACCAAGAAGAATGAATAATTGTTTAAAACAATTGTTCTTATGAAAGATACCGGGTTTAATTTTAAAAAAGGGGCAGAAAACACGGTATTTCTACCTTATGAGACGAGATGACAGTAAATATTTTACCACTCGCCAATCATTTAATATTTTTGCGTTTTCAGCTTTTAAATACACAGTTACAATCTTGTTATCAGAAATTTCTATTTTTCATAAGAGCATTATTTAGTAAGTTAATTAAGGATTATCAATTAAAATCTAATTTTGTTATACATGTGTATGTAATAATTTGAATAAGAGTGCCACTTTAAATATAAAATAAGTTTTGAAACATTTGTATTATTTTGCCTTTTGAGCCACATTTTAATTTCGAACACCCTGAAATAAAATAACAGTTTGTTTTAAACACTATTCATTTAGATACAACTGTTTTAAATGTAAGCTATTTAAGCATAAACACGGGTAAAATGACATGAAAAATAAGTTATATGTGCACAGAACAATACTTAGACAGAGTGGAAAAGAAAGCTTAGAAACGTAAAACTGTATCTTGCTTCGGTCAAACTGTCAATTCCAGACAGATAATCTAACAAAGATCTAATGATTGATGTATAAAGCACTTTAAGAGATTTGCGATCCAGAACGTATTTAAATGATCGCATGTAATGGATACAATGTCAGGCCTTGTGTTCGACTGACTGGATATGTTTTTGCAATGCTAGACATTTTGATGCCCACCTGTTTGTCAGTTGTAACTTCTGTTATTTGAACCTTAATCATTTAAACAGGTGGATACACAGGTTTATTAGATTTACACTAGAAAAACACTGGGTTTGTTGCTGGAAAACACAGTTTTAAGTCAAATTCTTTGAGCAATGGATTTGATAGTAAAGATCGTGTAGGTCAAAGTAGACGTTTTCGTATAATACGATTTTGTTTGGAGGTAATCTTCTGCAGGACATACCTCCATTCAAGTTTGACATAGTTTTAATGTTATCTTAGACTTATTCGTAGTATCATATAAGCGTTAGTTATGCGTTGTAATTATATACAGTCACAGAGCCATTGAACGATTGAATTAACTTCAAACAACTTTATTTAAAAAAAAGGAAATATATGAGGAACGAAAAATATAAAAATTAAACTCAGAAATAGGGGATTTCAATTTCTTTCAAAATGAGTGTTATTTGTACGGATTTATTTTATAATTTTCTTTCAATTTTAGCTATTTCACCAGTTTGTTTTTATAAGGTTTAAGGACGCATGTTTTCGGTTGGCTGCCTTTATATGATTACTGACTAACTATTTGTCAAATATTTTTACTTCTCGACTCCACAATAATATTTTAAGAAATATTTTCGAGATGAAAGAGAAAATATTTTCCCGCGTTTAATTGTATAACGGAATAGAGGGTAAAAGTAGTACTCTAATCAACCCTCGTTCTAGTACAAGTTAAACTATTTCTAAGTGATGCTTTTTATGTTATTCGGATCAGATGGGATGTTTTTTTTATTATTCTAAATATGTATTAATATTCTTCTTACCACATGAGGTACATTCATCAAACCATGAGCAGCCCATAAGCTGCTTACTTAAGCATAATATCAGTTATGTAAGCCTCTCACCTCGCAGAGTTGAGAAAAAACACATACTTTAAGGTCAATGCTTCAGGAATACCTTAGTATACACTTCTATTCAGTTAAGTTAAAGGGACATGTTCACTGGTTGGATTAAAAATGTGACAGAAGAAGTTAATATTAATTATTATTATAGTATTTATTTTATTATTATTTAGATAAAAAACATCATAAAGAGTTCAAATAAGATCTTTATTGCTACTATAAAGATGTGACATTTAATGCTCTATGATTTCTGGCTTGGATTCACAAAGGTAGGTGTGGCTGAGTATATTCCAGTTAGTGTTTGGTGTGTTTCATAAAGTGAGTAAAATTGTTAAATTCAACAAAGTATAACAATAAATGTTGCTGACATAAAACCGGTCTACTAGTACCTCTTACAGGCAAACCTGGTCAACAAACTATAATGTCCAGTGAGAAGGCAGGACTCTTCAAATTTGCCAAGACATTTATTTCTGTAAATCAGCAGTTAGCCGTTATTGAGTTTAATCAGTTGAAGCGGTAGATATAACCAATGTATGTGGGTTGTTTACACATAAGTATGTAGACCACTAAATAAAATATTGTAAGTAAGAACTTACACCAAATAAATGGTTATGCGACTGTGTGTAAATTGATACTAACCACCTTAAACCACTACATCGGTTTCATATGTATGTATATAAAAGTACATTCTAACATCACGTATCCATTACAAGGGTTTTCTAGTGTGTAACAGTTATTTGATATCAATTTCAAAATCTTTATTTTGCGAAAACAGCATGTCACAGTTTATTATTGTTATTTAATACCTTATCTATAATTTTTCTTAAGTGATGCGTTCGATATACGAAAAGCACCTATAATTCGAGTGCTTTTCTCAAGACTAAGACATTAAGAAATACGTCACTAGAGATATTTTGGACAAAACGAAAGATTACAGTATATATTTTCTTGTTTCATAATAGCTACTTTTTAAGCCGATAAACAAACTAAAGAAGAACGCTCTTTATGAGTCTGACATTTCAATTCTTGTGCCGTTCCATGATACAGACATTTTCTTATTAATGGTGACATTCAATATAATTATCATATAAGTATTATTCGAGTGTATCGTGACTATTATCGCATCTTCATATGCTGAATAGTCGCAATTCATAGGCATGACCTTACATATTTATCCTTTTATTGAAGATAGCTTTCATGTAGTAAGTGTTCTGCGTTTTCCATCAAGACAGAGATTTGGTCTGGAATGTGTTAGGTCTCAAAATACATCAGCATCAGATTCGATTGGAAGCTTGTAATCGATTTAATGTCATAACTGTTCGATGGAACGTCTTAGGACCACTAGACTCATATTGTTGTGATGCTTTCGTTGTTTAAAGTGAGTGGCGTTTTAATTTCATGGTGTGTCAATTTGATAGAAAGGTCTTTTGGGACATATTTGAAGTGTATAAGGCATAGAAATGAAAAAACTGTCAATGTATCCGGATGTCATAACAAATTTACAACAATCAGTCTGTCCAACAAGTCAATGAAGAAAATTGCGGTCTCAACCAATATGTCAGATTTCTTTTATTTTCTGCAAAATGTAATCTTAATTTGAAGATTAACGGTAATTTGTGAAAATAGTATGATCTAGACATACTATTAAAATCATATTTATGCATGTGACAAGTTTAGATATTAAAGACACTTACATACTCACTTAATGACTTATTGTACTGTGGTGTCTTGTTCCGCCATTTCGTTATTGTTTGATTTAAATTGTGTGCCTACCAACGGGATATTGTTTAAAGGTCTTGTTGTTGCAGCTCATAAAGGTGTTTTATAAACGGCAACAAGATGTCTCCGATGAAATATGAAGTATACTCTCTCTCCTCATTCTACACAACAAACCCACATTATATCTGAAAACTACCTTATGTTTGATGATTATCAATGAAAGGCAAGACAGTTGGATACTATTAAATGCCATTTCAAAGCTTATAAAACAATAACACGTGACGTGATTGATGTTATTCCGATTCCTATGTATATGTTACGTAAAATAGTTTGATTTTTAATAATTGCTTATAAACAGTTGGTCAATATTTCGTTAATAATTTCATTCGTTCACAACAATATCAGCCATAAATTATTATAATTATGGCGTAACGATGTATCAATGTAATCAAATAAAGTTCAAACAATAGTATAAATAGACACATCTGTTGTACTGTTATGAAATATTCGAAATAAGCTCTCTTAGGCTCAAGTATTTTATATCCCTGAAATAATTCCCCGACATGGATGATGGATTGTTAATATTCGTTTTCAGAAATACGTGGGTTTTCAGACATATCTGTCATATACATCATGATCTGTAAATAGAGAAGCACTTTGTAAATGCACAATACCAAGAATTGTCTCGTGATATTTTCAATATATAACAAAGAAAGGACACCGTCCTTTTACTCCTATGCGTGGGTCAATTGCACTCATATCTTATACGAACACATTTTCGCTAGACAGAAAATACCCTGGAATTTTGATCATTTATCGAACATGGTAATAGCACCACCATTTTCATCGGCGTTATATGTTCTCGGCGAAAGTTGTAACATATATATGGTAATATTTTTATAGGTCAAAGCTTATGAGAATTGATTTTTTCAATAATAGTATGATGTTATGTATTATTATAGTTATAGACGATATACAATGGAAATACTTTAAATGTGATCCATTTATAACCTGCTACTCAACATGCTGATTTAAAACAGTGGTTTTGTTTCTGTAAAATAATGCAAACGCGTTTGTTCTCTCTAATTTTGTATGATGAATAATGAAGAGTGACACATATAGGATAATAAATAGTTCGTTATAGATATTTAATGGCAACCAGGGCCAGAGTCATCGGTATTATGTTCGGTATTTAAAAATGTTGCCATATACGTTATATCAAGCTATATATCAAGAAGCTGATTTTCAGTGACAGTGCTTTATACCTAGGATTTGAATTGTGCATGTCTTTGTGTGTTTAACAGGATTTACTTTATGTTTCCTAATTGCAAAACTATGAAGTCAAGATTGACATATTAACAAGTATCATGTGTGTTTAATTGTTTTGGTCTAAGAAAAAAGCTTTTAGAGTCTGTCTGAACAGGAAATTCATCATATCTGAAACAAAACCATTGCCTAGAGTCACGACATCATTATTGATGCAATTAATGGTTTGGTTCAACGAAATGTAGGATTAATATGTGACATCGAATCGTGCACTAAGGTTACGGGAAAAGAAAAGGAAAACAAATAACGTATTAAGGAAACATCAAGCTTGTCCTAGAGGATAACTAGAAGCGCCGCAATGCGACGAGACGAAGTTTTTGTTATGGGCAATCAGAAATTAAAGCCAATTAATTTGTTGTATGAGCACGTTCAATCTGCAGCTTTATATAAGCTATATTCACTCAAAGATTCATCACTATCCATCAATTCTAACTCAGTTGTTGGGCAGAAAAGCATTTTCTATTTTTAGGAACAGTGACCTTGACCCCATCCCCTCAAAAGAAATTCCCAGCTTGCTCTTCACATATGCTACTAGTACCTACACACAAAATTTCGTCAATATCTATCAATCTTAACTAAAGTTATTGGGCAGAAACCATTTTTATTTTTTTTGTAACAGTGACCTTGACCTTAGCCCCACCCCCTCAAAAGCAACCCCAAGCTAGCTCTTTACATAAGCAACCCACACACCAAGTTTAATCAATATCTATCAATGCTATCAAAAGTTATTTGCCAAAAAACTTTTTTCTATTTCAAGTAACAGTGACATTGACCGTAGCCCCTCCCAAGCTAGCTCTTTACAAGTTACCTACACACAAAGTTTCATGATACAGACATTTTTTATTAATGGTGACTTTCAATATTATTATCATATAAGTATCATTCGATTGTATCGTGACTACTCGTATTTTCGCATCTTCATACGCTGAATGGTCGCAATTCATAGTCATGACCATAAATATTTGTCCTTTTATTAAAGAAAGCTTTCATGTAGTAAGTGTGCTACTTTTTCCATCAAGACAAGGATTTGGTCTTGAATGTGTTAGGTCTTAAAATGCATCAGCCTTAGATTCGACTGGAAGCATGTAATATATTTAATGTCATAAGTGTTCAATGGACCGTCGTAGGACCAATAGCTTCATGTTGAAGTGATGCTTTCGTTGTTTAAAATGAATGGCGTTTTAACTTCATGGTGCGTCAATTTGATAGAAAGGTATTTGTAAGACTTTGGCATTTTTACATCGCATAAACATTAAAGCCAAAAATGAAATAGCTGTCAATGTGTCCGGATGTCAAACCTAATTTACATAATCAGTCTGTACAACCAGTCTATGAAAGAGGATTGTGGTCTTAACCAATATGTCAGATTTGTTTATTCTGTGCAAAATGTAATCTAAATTGTAAATGTAGTATGATCTAGACTTACTGTTAAAAATCACCTCAATAATGGCCTAACAGTTAACAGGGACGAAAAACACTGTGAACACATGACACTCTTCACTTTACAGTTAACAGGGACAAGCTAAGTAATGAAAACATGAAATGCTTTACCTCCATGTGCTGAAGTTAACTCACACAGGACTAATTATGAAATGATTTTCGTCTACTCAATCCATTGAAATACAAAGAGTACAACTAGAGTAAAGTTAATTCTTAAGTCCAAACCAGATCAGTATAAAACTGGAAAGACGAGACGCTTCACCTTATACTTGTCCTAACAGTTAGAAATAGAATTAAATATTGTAATGTACGAGCTGATGTCATCAGACACAAGGCTTATTATGAAATGATATTCGTCTACATAATCCACTGAACAACGAATACTTCACGTGGAGTCAGCATTTACAAAACAAATTTTATTTTAGGTCCTACGGTCTTCCATTTTCAGGGATCGATATGGTGTCAACATATGTTTGATATAGCGTAAATGACAACCACTGTCCTCTTGTCCTGTTACCCGGGGGCCCGGGTTGTTGTAACTAAATGACGATTCAACCCCACGAATCCTCATTCTGACAGAAATGTCTTTATAAGATCCATGCATTCTTAAATGTTGCAGAACTAGTCAAAAGTTGATTTAATTATTATGAATAAATTGTTTTAAGCTGGATTCCGACTCTGATCTCTTTGAAGCTGACTTAGAAATCGGACTAATAATCTAATAATATAGACTTGAATTGTATTTGTTTCGAAAACGAATGTGATACGATTTATATTTGCTGAAAGCTGCTTTTACAATCGGACTAAAGTATACTCAAAATGACATTTGCAAGAGGCTTTTCGTTAACGATATCAGCACAGCAGAAGTTGACACCAGACAAGTTAATTTGTTTCTGTCGTGTTAAGCCGTAATTAATGTAAACATATTGAGTATAGAAAGTAATGTAAGAACAAAACTCTGTTAAGAAAATGACACACTGTCGTTTGACCTTAATTTACGATATATAGAAAATGGGACACATAATGTTGAAATAAATAAACGATTACAGGAAAATGGCACAAATAATTTTGACCTTAATTTACGATATCTTTGACAAAGAAAGCCAATATATCTAGTTGGTGGGTTGTTTATTAACATGTTGCAAATTATGCTCTCAACATCCTATTTTGTGTCAGAAATGACGTCGCCATCCAAAAATAACGTCTTATATCATTTTGTTGTATCACTAGTGTTGAAACGTGGTATTAAATTAAATATCTTTGAAAATCTGTGAGCTATAAAGCATCGTTTAAGCAATTAACGCTTTAATGTATTAATCAGAATTTAAATCCATTATCGGTTACCTAAGACTTTAAAGAATCGTGGCACAACACACAGTAGTACAAGCAATTTTTAAAACTGCTTAGTACAAAGATAATAATTATGGTGAAATATAATGGATTGCATGTAATAACATTTTAATAAAAGTGCATACATGTGTTATATTGTCAACTAAAAGGAACATGAATTAAGCAAACACAACGATAATACTAACGTTATGTTCTTGATTTTTTTTTAATATACTTTCAAATCGCTTTCTTGGGTGTGCGCGTGTGTGCGTTCATGAGTGCGTTCTTGCTAGCGTGCGCGCGCGCATGCGTGCGTGTGTGTGTGTGCGTGTGTGTGTGTGTGCATATTTAATTTTTCATTACCTGCGTAATAAATAATGCAAACATACATAACAAAGAATTTATATCAATATGCTAAACACAGAGTCGACGCATGTAACCACAGAATCCTTCTTATAAGGTTCATTTAAGTAGTAAATAATTGTAGTAGTATGCGGAGGAGATTTGTCATGACAAACAATTTTTACAAAGGAGTGACCAGGCTTAACAGTATCTCCTTTTATACGAAGCCATATATCGTCCCAGATATAAGGCTTTCTTGTAATGTCTATCAATGTGTCTCGCTATTTTTTCCTAAGATATTGAGTGGGTGTTGACATATTTTCAGTGCATTTATCTTTTAGGTAGAATACTCCTTTTGGTTTCAATGAGGTTTGATACGTATCGCGAATGCCCACACAGAATGTTACATGTTACAGTTTTATGCATATTATCTTCAATCTTAAAGAGTATAAGAATGTACAAGAAAGCACAGACATACCACGTAGGAAACACCACAAAGATACAACATCTTGAACGAATTATATTCATTAGCAATTGTTTGGGTTACTGCCTTCGTTGCCCGTAACCTTATGTAAAAATCTCGTAAAAGTACTTAATGAGTCCAGAAAAAGTGGAACTTAAAGAGTATCTTAAATAAATATGAATATTTATATTTAGCTGGTCTGTTGTGTTAGTATGAGAGTCTAAGTGTAGTCGTTGTTGCAGTAGTACAAACCCATTTGCCAAACCTTCAAAAATATTCAAATTAAGTTTGTTTAATTCTTCAAGTATTTGATTACAGTTCAAAAATTAGACTCAAATTCATCCTTAATTTGACTTCCTAAAATCGTATAAAATGATAAATACAAACTAAATTACAGAGGCATTCGAGGCGCTTGGTCTCTGTTTGTAGCTACCATTTGTCTGATCGGTTTTAAAATATTAAAAAAAATGAAAGAAAACAACATTCTAATGTTTTACAAACAAATATTTGGCCTAAATCATTCAGTCATAACACAATATGGAAACGTTTTAATTGCCTTCTATCTGCTAATGGTTGTGCTTTATTCATGTTACACGTCTGATGATGTCATTAATAATGCATAATACCTCCGATAGGAATAATCCCATTCCACATCTTTACTGTGATTCTAACGTTTATATTAGTTTCAAACAGTTTATTATGGTGAATTATTCATGTTAACTGGCATTCGGTTATTTATAATTCAATATAAACAATAAAGGCACTCTATGACCAGAAGTACTCGTCAGATTCTACTTAACTACCCACGAATGAAAAAGCAGACACGTGAGATCGAAGTAAACACGACCCATATCAACACAAAATATCAATATTACCCTTATAAACAATCGGTTCATTGTAAACATCTGTTGTAATTTTAAACAAACAATGCTTCAACTCTTTAAAGGCGTTATTCGGCTAGAAAGATAAAGCCCTTTTTCCGAGAGTGATGTTAAAAATTCCATATATTCTGTTTTTCACGTCCATTCGCCCTTTTATATAAAGAAAATAATATATCGAACAAATTTGTCTTCTAAATACTTAAATAAGTGCAACATAAGGAGTGTCCTTGAAAAACAATTGGTGCTATTCTTATAGATAAATCCACTTCATCAATTTGGAAACAATATTCCTTTAAATGTATGTTATCAACTCAAAAAAGCAAATATAAATGCTAAATGTTCTTAAATAAGGTAGTATGACAAAAAAGAGATGTATTCCGAAAACGATGAATACATTTTAAGTAAAAGGGTCACGGACACTTATTATGTTGTTGATTTCGAAGAAAAAAACCTGAAAATTGCCATTTGTACAAATGTCATTTTAAATGAGTGATTGCCTTTCAAGATTAAATCCTTGATGACATTGAGGTCTGCTTGGGTTTAGTTTAAAAGACATTTATTTAACATAACATTTTCTGTTGTTTTGTTTTTAAATAAAATAAACAAATGACGTTGTGTGACCTTAATACATGTCAATAAATCAAGGACAATATTGGGAAGAAATATCTGAAGCTTATTCTATGTTTTGCGTACTCTTGCAAGTTGCCGAAATATAGTCATCGGTAATGTTTTTAAGTTCTCATTATATACTATTATAAAGGAGAACGATGGATTCGAGAACATAAAAAATATTCTATTACAATGACATTTTGTATTAAATCAGGAAAATGGTCTTGAATGAAAAGTCAAAACTGCAGGAACAGCTCATACTGCTTTCGAATAACATATGTTCCATATGCCAAATAATAACTCATTACATACCCTATATTTTATTTCACAAACATTAACGCACTTTTGCTTTTCCTTATTTCTGGTTAAGAAGTGTTTATATAATATGCTTGTTACTAAACACTGACATGCCTTGAAAAATGATTCATTATGTTGTTGAAGTGTCATTGTCTTGACCTTGGTAAGATTGTGTTTCACTGATATGACTGATATCAATAGATCTGTGGTAATAAGATGTAATTGACACAGACGTTTCTCAATAAATGCGTTTCCTTGTTAAGAGGCCATCAATATGAATGTCTGCTAAAATTTCCCGAGGAAAACATTATTCAGTAGATCTATTAGGTCGGGAATAGTTGTATATGGCGAGGATAAGTATCGGCTGTTTCATTAAACAAATTTAAAGTTCGTGTATGGAGATAGCAAGGGCCTCACATTTTTGTCCACTCTACACGACTGTACCAATGAATGCATGGACGGGAACCCCGGGACGTATTTGCGAGTACCCGGGTACAACGTAAGTACCTAGTACTTGACTTATAAATCAATGCAATGTATATAAGACTTGATCAGGTGAACGACCACATTTCCTTTCAATGTGTTTTTCCTTGCAAGACGTTACCAAACCGTTTGATTGAACGCACATAAAACGGTATGTTCTCTTTTCAATTCACAAATGCTAAAAATACTTCCAAACTGTACTTATTTCAGTCTCAGACTACATCTGAAACTCAAATAAGTACAGTTTGTCAGTATTTTTGACATTTGTGAATGTAGACAAAGTACAACGACTGAACAGTTCAGGAGTGGTTCTTTGTCTACACGTACATACACAAATACCGAAGCGTTGAAAGTTTTATAATATGTGTATTAATACTTATTATTGTGTTTTTAAATCGAAGAGCTAATACGCGTGTATAAAGCAAATATGTCTTCATTTGTTTTCTGCCCCTCTCTCAAGCTGAATTGTACGAGGGGAATTGTCAGACAAACATCAGTCAGCAAAAAGAATATCGAAATTATGTTGTCAACTGTTCTCTGCTACATATGTTGCCTGTTCCGTGTGTTGTCTGCTCCGTGTGTTTTCTACACGTAACGAATAATCTTAACCTTGGCTCCTGCACTAAAGACACCACGTCGTAAGTGTTATCAATTAGTAGTTTTGGCAATATTCTATCATATTTCATATTAATGGTATGTCAGGCAAGTTTATCGACAAGTTATATTCAAACGGTAAAGTTATGAAATCTTTCGTTCACATTTTAATCGTACCTCATATAGCCATTTGTATCTGATGTATTTGTACCTGATGTTACTATTTTGCGATATTTACATACATTATTTGTTATAGGGGTATGGGTGTAGTTGTACTGCTCCAGAGCGTTTTTATTTGATCAAATAAAAACACACAAGGATATCGCCTGCTTGATATTTGATTAGTCATAGTTGTGTCAATATACATATGTCAGACAATTCATGTTTTCTGACAAACACAAGTCTTTAATATGTTACTTTAAATTTTCCGTAATGAAAACAGTATATACTAAGGAACCTTTTTGATAAATTTTGAATAAAACTCTCAAATTCCCATCTGTGTTAATCGTCTAATGTTGCAAGTTCACAACAGCAGCGGGTGTTTCTCTTATTCTCTCTCCCCGGCTTTTGAAAATAACGACCATATGTTGCCATATGATATTGGTGCACCGTTATGTCATTTATGTGTACTTTTACTGCCCGATATTTAATACAAAATAAGAAACAATATCTATATAAAGGAAGTGTTTACCAGACACAGTGTTTTCCAAGTCTCCATTAGAAAATGTCCGTGAAAGTCTATTATATAGGGTTTCCTTTAGTACATTCATAATGTGTTCACGATAATGCCTTTTATCTCGTATTGCAAACGAACATAGAAACCAATGAGGAAGCCGACACTAAATCAAAGGGACAGACTGATAAATATATGTATTTCTTCTTAAAGAAGGATCATTATTAGTAGCAACAGTACAGACACTAAATTTGTTGGGATAAGACTGAGGATGTGCACGCAAACCTGTTTAATTCCCCAGTAATCTTACATGGTATTGACCGTTTAAACGCGGTAACTAACAATCCTTGATAAAAAACACCTGTTTTTTATATAATATATATCACTGTGTTGTTTGTGGAGTTTTGTGCTGTTGTTCCATGTTTCTTGGTGTGATATTTTGTCTTTGTGTTATATGTCTTTGGCCTTTACCTTGTGCCATTTAACAGGGTTTATATTTAAACTGTTGGCTACTGAGCTTGTTTTCTGTAGTGTTTCATATAAATATTGAAACTAAATAATAAATAAATATTACGGGTTAATTTCAATGCTATAAATCAAAATATAAAAAATTAACTCAGAAATAGGGGATTTCATTTTCTTTCAAAATGAGTGTTATTTGTACGGATTTATTTTATAATTTTCTTTCAATTTTAGCTATTTCACCAGTTTGTTTTTATAAGGTTAAAGGACGCATGTTTTCGGTTGACTGCCTTAATATGATTACTGACTAACTATTTGTCAAATAGTTTTACTTCTCGACTCCACACTAATATTTTAAGAAATATTTTCGAGATGAAAGAGAAAATATTTCCCCGCGTTTAATTGTATAACGGAATAGAGGGTAAAAGTAGTACTCTAATCAACCCTCGTTCTCGTACAACTTAGACTATTTCTAAGTGATGCTTTTGATGTTATTCGGATCAGATGGGATGTTTTTTTTATTATTCTAAATATGTATTAATATTCTTCTTACCACATGAGGTACATTCATAAAACCACGAGCAGCCCATAAGCTGCTTACTTCAGCATAATATCAGTTATGTAAGCCTCTCACCTCGCAGAGTTGAGAAAAAACACATACTTTAAGGTCAATGTTTCAGGAATACGTAAGTATACACTTCTATCCAGTTACGTTAAAGGGACTTGTTCACTGGTTGGATAAAAAAAAGTGACAGAAGAAGTTAATTTTAATTATTTTATAGTATTTTTTATATTAGTATTTAGATAAAAAAACAACATCATTACGCGTTCAAATATGACCTTTTTTGTTACTATAAAGATGCGACATTTAATGCTCTATGATTTCTGGCTTGGATTCACAAAGGTAGGTGTGGCTAAGTATATTCCAGTTAGTGTTTGGTGTGCTTCATAAAGTGAGTAAAATTGTTAAATTCAACAAAGTATAACAATAAATGTTGTTGACATAAAACCGGTCTACTAGTACCTTTTACAGGCAAACCTGGTCAACAACATATAATGTCCAGTGAGAAGGTAGGACTCTTCAATTTTGCCAAAATATTTATTTCTGTAAATAAGCAGTTAGCCGTTATTAAGTTTATTCAGTTGAAGCGGTAGATATAAACAATGTATGTGGGTTGTTTACACATAAGTATGTAGACCACTAAATTAAATATTGTAAGTAAGTACTTACACCAAATAAATGGTTATGCGACTGTGTGTAATTTCATACTAACAACCTTTAACCACTACATCGGTTTCAAATGTATGTATATAAAAGTACATTCTAACATCACGTATCCATTACAAGGGTTTTCTAGTGTGTAACAGTTATTTGATATCGAATTCAAAATCTTTATTTAGCGAAACGAAAACAGCATGTCACAGTGTATTATTGTTATTTAATACCTTATCTATAAATTTTCCGCAAGTCTTAAATAGTCTTAAGTGATGCGTTCGATATACGAAAAGCACCTATAATTCGAGTGCTTTTCTCAAGACTAAGACATTAAGAAATACGTCATTTGAGATATTTTGGACAAAACAAAAGATTACAGTATATATTTTCTTGTTTTATAATAGCTACTGTTTAAGCCGATAAACAAACAATTCATAGGCATGACCTTACATATTTATCCTTTTATTGAAGATAGCTTTCATGTAGTAAGTGTTCTGCGTTTTCCATCAAGACAGAGATTTGGTCTGGAATGTGTTAGGTCTCAAAATACATCAGCATAAGATTCGACTGGAAGCTTGTAATCGATTTAATGTCATAACTGTTCGATGGAACGTCTTAGGACCACTAGACTCATATTGTTGTGATGATTTCGTTGTTTAAAATGAGTGGCGTTTTAATTTCATGGTGTGTCAATTTGATAGAAAGGTCTTTTGGGACATATTTGAAGTGTATAAGGCATAGAAATGAAAAAACTGTCAATGTATCCGGATGTCATAACAAATTTACAACAATCAGTCTGTCCAACAAGTCAATGAAGAAAATTGCGGTCTCAACCAATATGTCAGATTTCTTTTATTTTCTGCAAAATGTAATCTTAATTTGAAGATTAACGGTAATTTGTGAATATAGTATGATCTAGACATACTATTAAAATCATATTTATGCATGTGACAAGTTTAGATATTAAAGACACTTACATACTCACTTAATGACTTATTGTACTGTGGTGTCTTGTTCCGCCATTTCGTTATTGTTTGATTTAAATTGTGTGCTTACAGACGGGATATTGTTTAAAGGTCTTGTTGTTGCAGCTCATAAAGGTGTTTTATAAACGGCAACAAGATGTCTCCGATGAAATATGAAGTATACTCTCTCTCCTCATTCTACCCAACAAACCCACATTATATCTGAAAACTACCTTATGTTTGATGATTATCAATGAAAGGCAAGACAGTTGGATACTATTAAATGACATTTCAAAGCTTATAAAACAATAACACGTGACGTGATTGATGTTATTCCGATTCCTATGTATATGTTACGTAAAATAGTTTGATTTTTAATACTTTATGCTTTTAAATATAAGACAGAGAATCTATATAATTAAATATGTCCTGAATGATTAAAGCATTTTTCGCTTAATGTATGTTGTACATATCATATGAAAGGTCATAGTTGAATATGGTCGGATCAATGTTTAACTCTTGCTTATAAACAGTTGGTCAATAGTTCGTTAATAATTTCATTCGTTCACAACAATATCAGCCATAAATTATTATAATTATGGCGTAACGATGTATCAATGTAATCAAATAAAGTTCAAACAATAGTATAAATAGACACATCTGTTGTACTGTTATGAAATATTCGAAATAAGCTCTCTTAGGCTCAAGTATTTTATATCCCTGAAATAATTCCCCGACATGGATGATGGATTGTTAATATTCGTTTTCAGAAATACGTGGGTTTTCAGACATATCTGTCATATACATCATGATCTGTAATTAGAGAAGCACTTTGTAAATGCACAATACCAAGAATTGTCTCGTGATATTTTTCAATATATAACAAAGAAAGGACACCGTCCTTTTACTCCTATGCGTGGGTCAATTGCACTCATATCTTATACGAACACATTTTCGCTAGACAGAAAATACCCTGGAATTTTGATCATTTATCGAACATGGTAATAGCACCACCATTTTCATCGGCGTTATATGTTCTCGGTGAAAGTTGTAACATATATATGGTAATATTTTTATAGGTCAAAGCTTATGAGAATTGATTTTTTCAATAATAGTATGATGTTATGTATTATTATAGTTATAGACGATATACAATGGAAATACTTTAAACGTGATCCATTTATAACCTGCTACTCAACATGCTGATTTAAAACAGTGGTTTTGTATCTGTAAAATAATGCAAACGCGTTTGTTCTCTCTAATTTTGTATGATGAATAATGAAGAGTGACACATAAAGAGTAATAAATAGTTCGTTATAGATATTTAATGGCAACCAGGGCCAGAGTCATCGGTATTATGTTCGGTATTTAAAAATGTTGCCATTTACGTTATATCAAGCTATATATCAAGAAGCTGGTTTTCAGTGACAGTGCTTTATACCTAGGATTTGAATTGTGCATGTCTTTGTGTGTTTAACAGGATTTACTTTATGTTTCCTAATTGCAAAACTATGAAGTCAAGATTGACATATTACCAAGTATCATGTGTGTTTAATTGTTTTGGTCTAAGAAAAAAGCTTTTAGAGTCTGTCTGAACAGGAAATTCATCATATCTGAAACAAAACCATTGCCTAGAGTCACGACATCATTCTTGATGAAATTAATGGTTTGGTTCAACGAAATGTAGGATTAATATGTGACATCGAATCGTGCACTAAGGTTACGGGAAAAGAAAAGGAAAACAAATAACGTATTAAGGAAACATCAAGCTTGTCCTAGAGGATATCTAGAAGCGCCGCAATGCGACGAAACCAGGTTTTTGTTATTGGCAATCAGAAATTAAAGCCAATTAATTTGTTGTATGAGCACGTTCAATCTGCAGCTTTATATAAGCTTTATTCACACTAAGATTCATCACTATCCATCAATTCTAACTAAGTTGTTTGACAGAAAAACATTTTTCTATTTTTAGGAACAGTGACCTTGACCCCACCTCCCAAGCTAGCTCTTTACATAAGCTACCTTCGCTCTAAGTTTTATCAATATCTATCAATGCTAACTAAAGTTATTGGGCAGAAACCATTTTTCTATTTTTAGTAACAGTGACCTTGACCCCACCCCCCTCAAAAGAAATTCCCAGCTTGCTCTTCACATAAGCTACTAGTACCTACACCCAAAATTTCGTCAATATCTATCAATCCTAACTTAAGTTATTGGGCAGAAACCATTTTTATTTTTTTAGTAACAGTGACCGTGACCTTGGCCCCACACCCCTCAAAAGCAATCCCAAGCTAGCTCTTTACATAAGCTACCCACACACCAAGTTTAATCAATATCTATCAATGCTATCAAAAGTTGGCATTTTTTTTCTATTTCAAGTAACAGTGACATTGACCGTAGTCCCTCCCCACTCAAAAGCAATCCCAAGCTAGCTCTTTACATGTTACCTACACATCAAATTTCATCAATATCTGTCAATCTTAACTTAAGTTAATGGCCGGAAATTTTCTATTTTTTTAGTAATAATGACCTTGACCTTAGTCCCTTCCCACTCAAAAGCAATCCCAAGCTAGCTCTTTACATAAGCAACTTACACACCAAGATTTAATCAATATCGGTCTATGCTAACTAAAGTCATTGGGCAGAAACCATTTTAATATTTTAAGTAACAGTGACCTTGACCTTAGTCCCTCCCCACTCAATAGCAATCCCAAGCTAGCACTTCCCATAAGCTACCTACACACCAAGTTTCATCAATATCTATCTATGCAAATTAAAGTTATTGAACAGAAACCAATGTTTGTCGTCCACCCGCCCGTCCGAACGAAGGACAAGGTTTTTGTTGAAAACCGGGTTAAAAATAAGAGTTACCTAATGTAGCAATACATTGTAAAACCCGTTAGTATTAAATATTTGATTATCCTATGTTGAGGCATACGGCTAAACCCCAGCGTCTAACACTGTCCTCACATGATACCTATAGATTGCAGGCTGTTTTTCCATGTACAGACGGACCGCAGGACGGACGGACCGACAACACACACCGCCATAAAACTATCCTCATCCAGACGCCGTTGTTACAATATGTGGTTGCATAGATATGCGTTAGGTTAAGTTTAAACTTTATATTTTTTTTTGATAATAATTGAGGGGGAATACTATATTGACTAATAATAACTATCTTTCGTTGGCACGATGTTGTGCGAGATTATGTTTTTTTTTGTCTTGGTGGGAACCGGAGTAGCCGGAGAAAAACCACTTGACCGGTTTGGTGACCACCAAACAAAACCAAATGCGCCCATGGAATCGAACCCGAGTCACCATAGGTAAAATGCGAGTGTGCCTTTTACTGCGCTTGTCGATCATTAATTTGTTTCCGTCTCTGAAATATTCTATATTATGATTTATATCTTCTTGAGCTGCCTTTAAAAACGAACAAAAATAATAAAAAAGATATGCATCCAGTCTTGAGTAGTGTTAGTTGAGGAAGTTGACCCTATGTGACCGACATCTCAAAAGGCCTTCAAACTAAAAACAAATACTTCTGGCTTGAGATGCATCGTTTTCGGAAAAGATCTAGATACCGACTTACATCATTTTAAGCTAAATTCGGACCAATATGTATAAAAATTTAAACAGGTTAGTTTGGAACTGTTTCGGAAACGAATTCAACAATGACTCATATATGCTTAAAATGCCTTTGTAAGCGAACTAAACTAGATTCATATTGGCATACATTTACCAGACGTTGTGAAACCAGCATACGTGGACTGAAGACAAATTAATGGTTTTCCGTCAATTCGACATGGAAATTATGCAAACACATTTCCTTTGGTCTAGTCTGTTAAGGAAATGGCACACTGTCTTTTGACCTGAATAACGATTTATATGACGAGAAAAGCCAACATGTCTATTGTGGCTTGTCCATAATATCATTCTAACCAAATGATTTTCTACGTATTGCGATTTAATCATTGAAAGTTAAATCATTAAACAATATTTATGCGAAATACTAAAAGAAGTTTGATTCGTTTTAATAAGGACTTAAATCAGTTAAAGTAACGTTCAAAAACACTTTGCTATTTTCGTAAATACGCTCTAAAAATACAGCGATAAAAATCCAACCTCAACAAAGGAATTTTATTCACATGACAGTACACAGGTCACATTAATATCCAACATCATTGAGACAATATTGAAAGTTCCACCCCAAAATACTTATATGCGAATGAGATTGAAAACTATTTTGTAACCGGGCTTAATTGTTTTTCTATTCATTTTTAACCATTTATCGCCTCAGACAGAAGAAATGAGGGATTTATTTGCGTGCCAGAAGCAGTAATTAACTAAAGTTTCCGTAAGATAATGAGTGGGTTTTTACCCAATTTCCATGCCCTTCTATGTAAGTCAGAGATTCCTTTAATATATGGTGATATTTATCGAGAATCCAAAAGCAGAAACTAACACAGATATAAGCATATTAAAATTTCACTTCTAGAGCCCTATTTGTGTTTGAAAAAACGACACGATAAAGACATACCATAGACATATTCATAAAATCACTGTTTGTTTAATAAATGATAGTGTGTTGTAAAAGGTATGGTTTTGAATAGTTCATCTGATGGCCAAATGCAATAAAGTAACACATACGAGTATGTGAAAATGTAGAGCTTGCCTAACCAGTCAGGCCTCTGCTGATGTCGAGAAATAGCTCATTGGGTTAATAATTGTCGTCATCATATAGTTTCTTTAAATCAGAGTATTGTATCTCTTATCTTGGACAACAACATTAATGTTTAATACAATCATTTAATGATGCAAGGACTATAACCTTATAAAACTGAAGAAACTGCATATGCGATGTAACCATTTCAAAGAAGATTATTTGCTTGCTTAGAAAATGAAAGTACTCATTTATTTCAAGGAAACAGAATCTGGATAACTGTTTGTAATATGTTCACAGTCAACAATTGGTCGAATTGCATCGGTTCAGCAATTGTAAGGTTGCGTAAAAAATGTATAACCCCACAAATTCGGCCGACTGTTCCAATAAGGTTTTCTACACATGTATTTCTAATAATATACTTATTTAATTATTTGTAAGTTATATTTTTGAAGTGGTTTGTCTTTTGTGTTTTATTACGTTATTTGTAACTTCAAAATGTTTCTTAGGCCTAAATGCCTTATAACATTATGTCCATAATTTGGTCTATCACCACAGGTTATTTGATAATGTTTCGTATTGTTGTTCCTCTTGGCTTGTTCCTGTATTTACCTTGTGTTGTTTCATTTTGGTCTTATAAGACGAAATGCTTGCATTTTTCTAGATACTCTGAATACGAAAGGAATCTATTATATAAATCTACAACACTTACTACGTCATTAAAGTCTGAGCTATATTAATAAAACATCTGCCTTTTAAAGATTTCTTAGAATACATATATGAAGGACGTTTGTCAATCAGCGGCTGACTACGTGACCTCATTAATTGATCCATACATGCTAAAAAGGCAGTATACAATTAAGTTTTCGTTGTCTGCTATTGTTTTTAACGTGATTTTTTTAAATGAGCTCAGGTGCTTTGGTGTCGCCGTAGTGCGTATCATTTGGCCAAAACTCTTGTGCCTTGCATGGCCTTCAAATTTAATTTGAATAACTTTTAATACAAGTTTGTGTGTACATAATAGGAGTGTACAAGTTATTGACCACAATCCAGATTCAAACTTAAGTATTTATTTGAACAACCCAAATCAAATAAACACTAGCATTATATGTTCCAAATGTATACTGATTAAATGTGTCATTCGAGAGGCTTCAGGTGTGTCTGTTTGGTTTGCTAAGATTTCGTCTGAGTGGTGTTGAAATCAACAGAATGGAAATAAAAAAGTTGGTTCTCGAACGAGTATTTGGCATAATGCTTCTGAATATTTTTGAAAGTGAACAGAATGAAACAAAACAACTATTCATGATTCTAGAACAAGTATTTGGCATTCCACGACTGGGTGTTTTTAAAGTAAACAGAAGGGTAAGAAAAACAAGGGTATTTGACTTTCACCGTTGTGTCATTCAACAACAACGAGACGCCTTGTCTGCTTCTATCCGTTTATGATGGTGCATTATTAATGTGATGCGTCTAGCGGTGTTTTAAATTATGCATAATAAAACCAATTGGGACTAACCCGTGCAAGTGATCATAACAGGGAAACTGAAGGTTTTATTGGCTTCTTTCTGTTTATTATAGTGAGTTTTTGTATGCGAGCAGGCATCATGGTGTTATTTATGATGTAATAAAAACAATAGACACAGTCCCATGATCATCATTACTCGTGTTTTCCTGTTTAACCGCACACTGAAGAATTTCCGAGACAAATGAACTCCTGTGACAATATTTATGCAAACAACTACATAAACAAGCTCAGTAGCCAAAAGTTTCGACATAAACCCCGTTTAATGGCACTGGGTAAACGCCAAAGACATAGAACATAAAAACAAAACATCACAAACAAGAAACATGGTAAAACAGCACAAAACAAAAACAATTATTACTCAAGGACCACGGAAGTCAAAGACAATCTCTAAGAAACCTTAGACAACAGCATTTACAATAACAAACATCTTTATTACTAACGTTTTAAATAAAATAAAAATACTCAGGGATCAAACCCTCTCAATAAAAAAGGGAAAGAATGTTTTATATATTTGAACACTCTGCCACAATGACGTCTTACTTACTAGCCATTCGAGTGACATTACCAATGCATTTTATAATTGCAATTATTTTGTATGTCAAAATGTATGATTCTAAAATGCATTGAATATCTGGTTGGTGGATTGGTTTTAACATATTTGCTATGCAAGGTCATATATACAATATCAAATTACTCCAGTTAGCTGAAAAATGGTGAGTAACTTCCTGTACGAAATTTTCCAACCGTAAAACATACGTAAAACTTTAATTTTTACGTACGGAATCATGGAAATTACGCCCAGAATTAAGGAAAATAAAGAACGATTTACGTGTGCTAAACAGACGGAATCTGACCGCAAAAGTGGACGTAATATTTAAATTAACCGGAATTTTGAAACAGGAATTTTTCAAAAATCTGACCGTAAAATGGCACGTAATATTTAAATTACCCGGAATTTCGGAACAGGAATTTTTATAAAATTCTGTGCGTAAATATTTCCGTACGTAAAATTAAGGTAGAATTTACGTGTGCTAAACGGACGGAATCTGACCGTAAAGGTGGACGTAATATTTAAATTAACCGGAATTTTGGTACAGGAATTTTTCAAATATCTGACCGTAAAATGGCACGTAATATTTACTGTAACTGGAATTAACAACATTTCTAGAACTCAATTCATTGCTTCTCACTACATGCCTGCTTTAACTTTTCCAACTCTTGTCTAAATCAAATAATATAATTTATATATATATTCATATTATTTATTATATTATATACTTTATTTACATTTTCATGAGTTTATTTTTTTCTGATTTTAAAATCAATACACTGATTATAATGATATAATCTGCAATATAAATTTATCATGAAATGAAGAGACACTAAGTCCTAACAAAGACTTATTTGAAAATAAAAGTTATAGTGTTTTTGGAATCGTCTGTGAGTTTTACATCAATTGTTATTTTCACTTTTTTAACACAGACTCAACTTGCTGGATTGATGACGCCTTTTTTCCAGTCTAGATCCAAATGTATTCTGTCCAGCAACTATGACGTCACACAATCTGCAGTAAAATTTAATATCATGTAAAATTATTTTATCACTAGTATCAAAATGCATCATTTTTAATCCATTTATACATTCTCAAGCACACTTTATCATCCTCACAGCTTAAAGTGACTCGCTCATGATTTTGGACCAAAAATAAGTTTTCCCGGTAATGCATCTGAAAACACTTATTTATCATTATTTTACTCTATCATATCAAAATTGCAGACAAAAATACAGTTAAAGTATAAAAAAGATTTTGGTTAAAGTGGAGTTCGAACCAATGCCGTTTAAGTCAAGAAATTATTAGAAAACAGCAGGCTTGTCCACACAGCCACCAGGACTTATACAGATTGGTGGATATGTTGACAAGGACATGCCCAGCAGTCAAACCCTGTTTTATGGATCTGGGCAATGGCTAGAAACGTGCAACAAAACACAAATGCAAACATTCAATCAACATAGCCTCTATTTTAATTACCCGCTACATAAAGATGTTACTCATCACAAATGTGTTTTTGTTGTTTTTTACATGAGTAACAATACTGCTTTAAAACTATAAGATTATAAAATCAGCATGATTTTCATATAGATATATTTCTTTCTGAATTAAAATACAATCCTCCACAAACCTTTTTTGAGGGTAAGGTCGGCTTTATATGCTCCAACTGTTACTTTCAGATCTTGTTTTCTCCCTCACCATTGAATATTAAAGCCATCTACAAGCATTTTAACAAAGAATAACATACATATACAGAAAAACATAATTAAAACTCAATTTTACTGTCAGACTTGTCACTTACAGTTTCTTAAGTTGAAAGTTATTTAAGTTATCTATATATTTTATTTTTTATATTTTATTATGCAATGTATCATGCATGTACATTTATATGGCTTTATGACACACTCAATTTAAACATTTCCCAGGTTTTCCACATACAAATGTAAAGTTCTGACCATGTTTTCTATACAAATACAATCTGAAATACCATTTGTTATGAACTCACAATGAGGAAAATAGCATTATTTTACTTATCTATAGCATAACTTTTTAAAAGACTCATATAATGTAACAAATAGGATCAAATGAATGACATATAATTTAAGATACATTTTGAAATAAGTGTTTACCTTCAAACCATGAGAGATCCTGATTATATCCAGCAAAACAATAGAAATCTTCAGAAGGTTAAATCACCATGGCTGCATGTTTACATCAAGAAAACCGCCTGAACATTTGAAATACACTGATCTTATTGGCTACTGAGCCCTGATTCTCTGCATACTCACTGAAATTTTCTGCCTGACCTTAGATAATCTGATAAGCCCAGCCTGTACTGTGAGAAATAGCTTGGTCAATAAACTAACAGAGCACACTGATAAAAGGTATCTAACTTCTAAAGAATACAAAACTGAATTATTTATGTTCATGTTTTGCTTTAGAAAAGTGTATAGTGAAAGGAAGAACAATTAACATTAATAAGGTTATAAACCAATAACACTAGAATGTATGTTTATCTTTTTTGCTTTCTTAAACTTCTTAAATGAAAATTTAATAATAATAATAATAATAATGAATAATAAAAAATATAATAATAATAATAATAATAATAATAATAATAATAATAATAATAATAATAATAATAATAATAATAATAAATAATGATAATAAATAAATAATAGTAATATTAATAATAAGAATAAAAATAAAGACAAATTCTGATGAAGCACCATTAAACATAAAAGTCATTAAGAAAAAAATGGAAGTCCCTATTTACGGCCAGAAAAATGAACTTTACGTGTGTCATGTAAAACTTCGTCTGTTTTAGCAGTAAAAAGTATTTCAGAAATTTTCTAAGTTTGAAATTACGGCCAGAATCAGTTTCCAACCGTAATTTTGTAACATTTTGTATATTTTCCGTACGTAAATGAATGAAGTTCCAGTCCAGGTACATAACTTTCCTGCCCACAAATAAATTACTGCCAGATTACGAGCGTAAATATGGTTTTCCTGCCACTTTCCTGCCAAATTCTGGCCGGATTCCTGCTGAAAATTTCGTACGGGTCGAGTCCTGTCCCTCTACTATAGTGTGTATAGTAGTTAAGCTTTTCATGGCGTTTCGGTTATTAAAGTGAATTGAATTAGGATAATGAAAATGTCTGGTTATTGATTCCTAAATGTTATAATAGTGTAAGAGTGATATGATGTTTTATCTTTACAAATGTATAAAAATCGTTAATGTTATAAAAGTGTGATATGATGTATCAACTAAACAAATGTATATATATATTAGTATAACCGACTTAGAAACAGGATACTTTACTTTGGCATTAATTTGTTCTGTGAAATTTTAACCTGATATTTTCCTTAAATCCACCTTTAGCATATTCAATTGAAATATTACAAGTACCTGCATCAAACCTAGTCACAGATTCAAAAGCAGAGAATGGTTATTTAATGTTCATTCATCAAGAACATTACAATTTTAAAATAAAAAAAAACAAGAAAAATGTTCATTAATTATTGACCGAATCAAAGTTATATAAAAAAGATCCAATGTGTCTGTATGATCCTTTCCGATAAAAACGGTAACAAAGTGACTTTACTGTGCTGAAAGGGTAGGTAATTTAATAAGGTAGAAAGGGCTGATTTCTGATGCATAGTTTTGACATCAGACTCAAGTTGTTAACTCCCATGACATAAATTACGAATGTAGGTATGGGTTACAACGTCAACAGACTTGTACATTTGAAGATATGATGTTTCGACTATATAACATTTTTGTAAACTATGACAGTCAGGTAAATAATAAAAAAAATACAAAGATAAATAATGTTTCTATTTCAGGGCTTGTTATATTACCTTGTAATTAAATACTCACATCATAGTTGATACGTTAAATCTCCTTATTAATGTCAACTTGAAACGGTTATGACAAAACTTCTGATTACTTGGCCAATAGCTACCCATAGTTACTTGTAGACAATGTATACCGATTGTCTTCAACAGGAAGCATACACATAAAATGGCCACATTACATACGTTAACAGCTGGTAAAATATTGTGACGTTCTTGTTACTCGAGCTGCCATATTTATATCAAACACCTGAAAAAATGAAGGTAGGTTTGCAATCGTTTACAGATACAGGAACATTTCTATAAAGTTTACGCGATAATGATATATGTAAATTATATTTACAACATACTTCATCTTTAGAATATTACCACGACCTTTGATCCTTGTAGTCGTAGTACAAATTTCTTGGCTAAAAGTTGAATTTATGTTAAGTTTTCAAATTGGATTCGTTTCATCATTTACGTACTTAAATACTTCCCGACTGTGTGGATTTATTTTATTTGAAGTCAGACGCAAGTTTCAGATTGTTTTTGCAATAACCTAATACAGTATCCACTAAAATTGCATACTGGTTTACCGAGTCATTCGAGAGACCTCTTTTGTGCCCACCACTTACGATTCCGTTTAAAACATTGTTTAAACAGAATGATAAAATAACACGTTCATGTTTCACCGACAATAAGATGGCCTTTTTCGCTGTGGCATTGAACGATAACAAGACGTTTTTATTGCCCTCTATCTGTTTATGGTAGTGCATTATTCATGTTACACGTGTGATATTGTAATTATTGGTGCATAGCTGATCCTACAGGAACATACCCATGCAACACATCTTAACTGGGATGCTAGATATTCTATTGGTTTCTAACTGTTTTATGGTAAAGAGGCAACATGTTGTTATTTATAATGCAATCAAGACAGTCAAATAGCAGAATCATTTATGTGATTCTGTTAAATAACACTGTAATGAAAAGTTGTGGCAACAAAATAAGACCTAATAAATTGTAAATACCGACTAAAACAAGCATTTGTAATATCCACAGGCCTCAACATGCAACTGCATAGGTATATAGTTGACGAAACTATATTGCGCTTGAAATATTTAAACAAAAATACTATGCAAGGCCAAGTATGATAAAAAAATGTTAATTTGTTACAGTCAAATACTAAGAAAGGTCAGCTTAGATTGTGTAAATATATATTTAAGACATTTGTTATACGTAAGAATATTGTCAAACAAATTGTTTATCATTTTATTTTTAACTGTTATTTTTGTGGTTATAATTATTTTTTTTATATTGTGTATATATTGCATACATGTATATGTTCACTGTACTTTATATAAAATCCACCCTCTCGATAATATTTCTTACTTTACGTTTCAATACTTAACAAATTACTGTGTGTAGTTATTTCTTAACCATCTTGTTGTGATATAAACTTAAAGATATAAGTTATATGATTTTTTGTTTGATTTTTTTTACACGTTTTATTCTTAAGATATTGACGTTGATCATGTTTGTTTAACTCATAATATCATGTAACGAGATACATGTAAATGTTTAAGTTTAATAGATGTTTCGATTCTTGAATAGTATATTCATCCGTCTAATACGGTATTAATAACAGGGTTAAAATTCCGGGAAAGAAGGCACAGGTAAATTGAAGTTTGGTAAATAGTGCCCTCTAAAAAGCTGTAGATATCACATTCATATATACTGGACTGTCAGCTTACAGAAATCACACATATAAACCTTGACGTACAGTAAACAAAAGAGTCCATATACACGTTTATAGTGAGAATTTATTATATATTTTGTAATGTTAAGTGGTTTGTCTTTGTTGTTATGTTACGTTATTTGTAATCACCTTAGTGAATGCTAGGCTTAACAATGTCCCTCTCGACAGGGTATTTGTTGATGTTTCGTTATTGCTTTACTTCTTGGACTGTCCCTGTATTTAACTAGTTTTGATGTATTTTGGTACATTTAAACGAAATGATTGCATCTTTCTAAATACTCTTAATACGAACGAAATTGATGATATTTATCGCCAATATATTTAATAAATCTGATCATTATTAATAAAATATTTCCTTTTAAAAGACTGCTGAAAATCCATTAATGTACAAAATTGGATGCTTGTTGTATCGTATCTTTTAATGCAATACGTGACTTTAAAATGTTGTATCGAACATGTAAAAATACAATCTACAGTTAGGTTTAAATTACATTGTCCGTTATTGTTTAAGACGATAATATAGTCGCTAAAAGTCGTGGTTTTGTGACATCTTCGGTGGCGTCGCCTTCGGTGTAGTGCATATTCTTATCTCAAAACTTTAAAACAGTGCATGGTATTCTAATTTGTATAATATTTCATTCAAGTATTTATATACATCAGTGGAGTGTACACATTATTGACCGCAATTCAGAATCAAACTTTCGTTTGAATGTCCAAAATACGGATAAATAGAGGCATTTAAGTTGCTTGAACATTATGTATTAGATTTCGTCTTAGTAAAAAATGAAAAAAAAATATATACATGGTTCTTGAACTAGTATTTGGCATTCTACATTTGAGTGATTTGAAAGTGACGTTCGAACAAATATTTGGCATTCTTCAAATGATTTTACAGTAAACAGAATGAAAAAAAGGTTCGTTAATTATCGATAATTATTTGGCATTATACATCTATGTTTTTAAAGTAAACAGAATGCAATAGAAAAACATTCATGATTCGAGAACAAGTATTTGGCATTCTTCTTCGAAATGAATTGACAGTAAACAAAAATAACAAACACACGTATTTGGCACTCACCGTAGTGCCATTCAACAATAACGAGACGCATTTTTGGCTTCTATCTGATTATGATAGTGCATTATTAATATGAAACGTCTGACAATGTTATTAATGATGCATAGTATAACTAATTGGGACAATCCCATGCAACTAATCTGACTGAAAAACTGAAGGTTTTATTAGCTTCTTCCTTTTTTTATAGTGAGTGTTTTCATGTGAGCAGGCATCATGTTGTTATTATGATGCATTAGAAACACTAATCACAGTCCCATGATCAACATTAATTGTGTTTTCCTATTTAATGGCACACTGAAGAATTTCCGAGACAAAGTAAGATCTAAGACAAAACAAAAACTAAAATTACTCGCGGACCACGAATGTCGAAGACAGACTTTCAGAAACCTAAGACAGCAACAAACACCACCAACAACAAACAACTGTATAACTCCTTGGACTAACGTTTGAAATAAGAATAGACCAAGGGATCATACTATTTCTATAAAATGTTAAATAAAAAATGTTATGATGTAAAACACAAACTGAGTATATTCATTATATACTGAACTCTCTCCCACCAGAACGTCTCTAGTTACAAGCCATTTTTATTGTAAATGATGATGATGATGATGATGATGATGATGATGATGATGATGATGATGATGATTATGATGATGATGATGATGATGATGATGCTGATGATGATGATGATGATGATAGGAAAAGGACAGACGGACCGACGGATCGACTTGTCCAAAGCGATATACTTCTCAAATTGGGGCGTAGTCATCCGTCTGATAGTGTTTGATTTAAGTACACTGTACTGATTTATTATATTTTGTTTACATATGACTGGGTTCATACAACTTTACAGGGTCTGCTTCACTCGTCGATAAGTGCATTCCTTGTGTTAAAGGGCGGCGATATCGAAAATGATGACATCAAGAAAAGAGCAATCGGTAGCGTGGTAAGTAATGTAATTTTAGATGGTAATTCAAGGTCACTCTTCTTATAGTTATTTTGCGATGAAATATACATGCATAATGTAAAACATTTGTATGGTATTAAAACGCTATTATGTTAATTGGGCTTTAAACCAATAGTTTAGAAATTGTTATGAATGATCGACATACATGAATGGTTGAAAGTAATAAAAAATACATAGCAGTATATGCATATATGAACAGCTCATTCATCGTTTGTAATTTACAAAAAAAATAAGTTCCGAGGACGATTATTTCGTGATCATTTTTTTACTTACTTAAACTTAGTCTAACACCTTATCTTGAAAGTCTTATTGATGCCTTCTTAAAATGCAAATTGCAATTCATCGCGGACGATTTTTATACTTTGGTTACTTATACTTTTTACTTTACATTTTTATCAAAACTAGACAATATCTGTGTGGTCGGTTTGAGTTTTATCATGCGTTGTTTGCATCTCTCGTTGAATGAAGGTTGCATCTAAATCGTATACGTTTAAAAGGTTCATGATATATATCGCCTATTTCTGGTTGTCTGATAACGTCTTTCTCACTTTAATACTTTATTGTTACTTAGTAATTTGGTTAAAATAACACAAGTTGAAAATATTTAGTGCCATATTTAGATAACATGCCAATACTTCCTGTCAATGATACTAGTTATCGGCTGTTTTGCTGGAACGATTACCGCCGGCATAAGAACCACTTATAACCAAACAGGATATGAGGACAAAGTGAAAGTTCTATCTGGTGTTACAATCGCCGTCTGCATATTGACAGTAGGTGTTAACGTATTAGGCATGTGTATTGTACGCACATATGGTAGCAATGTTGGCGTTCATATTCTTGATGATCAAAGAGATGGAGTTGTGATAAGCTACGGAACTATTGGCAAATATACAACTTTTATTACACAAATTGAGGATGTACATTCGCAGGAGAGGTTTACCAATTCAACTTTCCAAACTCTCAAAGAACAAAACAGTCTACTTCAAGAGAACCTGCGACTTCAACAAGAGCTTATAAATCGGCAACAGCGGGCGGGAGGAACACAGGTTTGAATTTATCCCTCGACCAGACCAACCATCTTGTCGTCGAGGTGTATTCCTCACCGTTCCTAATGCAGTGAGAATGATGGATGCGCTATCATATGAAAACGTTTTCTTTTGATCGATGATCTTTCTTTAAGTTATTTGTAAGAATCACCGTGCTGCATATTTTGCTCACATTGTACAGTTCAAAGGCTTACTTTGAGGCTGCGTTTCAACAATACGAAGTAAGAAGTCTTTAGAAATGTATTCTGATTTTCATACATTCAGTAATATTAATATATAAACTTTTTCACGGACTTCTATATTAAACCACTGAACTATTGTTTTGTTACCTGCAAATTATGTGTACATGAACTATGATACGACATGATAGATAATATTTGTTTTGTTTTGTTTATGAAGATATTATTTATGACATCACCGTAACCCACACTTTCTCATACATCTTCTTAAACAAGTTATTTTGTTGAGCATATTGAATGAAACGCATTCTCGTGCAACACACTTTGCGCTTCATACTTTTCCATAATTAAATCATATGTTTTTACTCGTATATTCTATTTTCATTTTGTATGTTATATCCTATTTTTTCAACATTGATCGGTGTATATGTTTTGTTATTTTGAATGCAGTATATCACATTATAATTTGTAAGTTTTAGAATGCGTGTGATTCAGATACACTTTCATACAGGTTTAATGCCATTTGATCATATTATCACTCAAAAGTAAAACTCTCGATATAACGGAAATTAAAGAGAAACCCCAACCTAACTCTTGTTATAATGGAAATTAAAGAGAAACCCCAACCTCACTTTTGTTACAAAGGAAATTAAAGCGAAACCCGAACCTCACTCTTGGTTTAACGGAAATTAAAGCGAAACCCCAACCTCACTCTTGTTATAACGGAAATAAAAGAGAAACCCCAACCTAACTCTTGTTATAACGGAAATTAAAAAGAAACTCCAACCTAACTCTTGTTATAACGGAAATTAAAAGAAACTCCAACCTCACTCTTGTTATAACGGAAATTAAAGCGAAACCCCAAACTCAATCTTGTTATAACGGAAATTAAAGCGAAACCCCAACCTCAATCTTGTTATAACGGAAATTAAAGAGAACCCCAACCTTACTCTTGTTATAACGGAAATTAAAGCGAAACCCAAACCCCACTCTTGTTATAACGGAAATTAAAGAGAAACCCCAACCCCACCCTTGTTATAACGAAAATTAAAGAGAAACCCCAACCTCAATCTTGTTATAACGGAAATTAAAGAGAAACCCCAAACTCACTCTTGTTATAACGGAAATTAAAGCGAAACCCCAACCTCACTATTGTTATAAGGGAAATTAAAGAGAAACCCCAACCTTACTCTTGTTATGACGGAAATTAAAGTGAAACCCAAACACCACTCTTGTTATAACGGAAATTAAAGAGAAACCCCAACCTCACTCTTGTTATAAGGAAAATTAAAGAGAAACCCTAACCCCACACTTGTTATAACGGAAATTAAAGAAAATCCCCAACCTCACTTTTGTTATAACGGAAATTAAAAAGAAACCCCAACCCGATACTTGTTATAACGGAAATTAAAGAGAAACCCTAACCCCACACTTGTTATAACGGAAATTAAAGAAAATCCCCAACCTCACTTTTGTTATAACGGAAATTAAAGAGAAACCCCAACCTCACTCTTGTTATAAGGAAAATGGAAATGAAGCCCCAACCCCACTCTTGGTATAACGGAAATTAAAGAGAATCCCCAACCTCACTCTTGTTATAACGGAAATTAAAGAGAAACCCCAACCCCACTCTTGTTATAACGGAAATTAAAGAGAAACCCCAACTTCACTTTTGTTATAACGGAAATTAAAGAGAAACCCCAACCTCACTCTTATTGTCACATTTATATATAAGAGTATATAAGAGTGAATCTAAATTTAATTCTTATTATAACGGATATCAATTAGAATGAAATTCAACCTCAGACTTGAAGCACAGATAAGTAATAAAAGACAAGCTCCGCCTAACTTGTCCTAGCTGTAATGGCTGAGTGAAGTTTAATTTCAAACCTATCCTAACGTTATTAATATTAGGAAAGTTCAACCTCACACGTATCCTAACGTAGTTAATAAGAAAGAAGGTCAACCTCAAACATGCCTTTAGGGTATTAACAAGAATAAAGGTCAACATCACACTTGTTTATAATCGCCTATCTGATGACTGGTAACAATTTAAAGTCATGATTTTGCATATGCAGCTTTTCATTGAATCTGTATTTTCTTAATTAGTGTGCTGTCTATTTTCACCAAGAGAAATATGCTGACTACAATGTGTTGGGTTTCAAAAGTTTCGGTCTTAGACTCTACAGATTGATCTACCTTTGAATCAGCATCAAGCTTGAAATGCACCGGCTTCGATCAGACATTTTAATAAATTACTTCATGTCACAACTGTTCTATAGGCCGTTATGGGACAATTAATGTCATATAGTGTTTACTTTGTATGATCAGATTGACGTTTTAATGTCATGGCGCGTCAGTTTGACACAACGGTAGTTTTAGGACTAAACGACCTATAACCTTTGAGCCTTTAATGAATAAACGCTGTTTTATATGTACGGTTAATATCACACTTTTAAGTTATAGCTGTCTTAAACAATAAGTCACTTTTGTTTATTGCATGCAAACAAAATAATTAACGCTGAATTGTTACTGTCGTCTGATTTAATTCAACTGATATATGTATATACGTTGTAATATATCAAAGAAACACACATGCTCACTCAAGGTGTATTTTTACTTGTGTTTCTTGTAGATCGTGTCTCTCGTTTGCGACATTTTGGCCTTCATCCTTGTGACACCAAGCATAATCTTCGTTAAAGGTTCTACTTAATGCAGCTCATAGAGGTGTTGTAAAATACGACGGTTCAATGTCCCAATTGAACAATGAAGCAAGAAAACAATTCGATAAATATAATATTGAGGATACTCTCCAACCTCATCCTACCATAAAATTTGTGAAATATACAGTACGCGTGATTGATTATCAGTAAAAGATTAAATAAGGACGGGGGGTGGGGTCAATAAGATATCCTTGCTGTTTTAACAGTTAAACGTGACATGAAGTTATTTCATTATTAATGTAGAACAAGTGAGGCAGAGAATTTATATCAATTAACATGTCGTGACCGATTAAACCATTGTACGTTATATATTTTCATCAGAATGGTCATAAGTCAATATGGTAAGATTATTGACTAGTGGTTATAAACAGAGGGTCAATACCACGTTTACAGGTTTATTTTAAGCAGTATTGTAAACCATAATGACTTATCTGTATAATCATAAACAGTTTAAAAAATTTGAATTGACGCATCTGCTGTTTCGTTATAAAGCATGAAACATTGGCACTATTTAGGATTAGTTCAAAGTCCTGGATGTTTTCCCAGACAGTAATGATAAATGGATGTTGTTCGTTAATTTAGAAATACGTGGGTTAACAGACATATTTATGATATGAATACACAGTGTGTAATAAAAAGCGCTCTTTTATGCCAACAAAAAAAAAGAAAATGCACACACAGATGAGGAGAAGTTCTATTCTTGAACGGAGAATCTCTGCTATGTATCTCCTAATTACATTAAGGACAAATACTACACGATCAGATTTCGACTTCTGCAAATAGAGAAACACATTAAAATCAAATGGTTCAAAGAAGATTAAATACAAAGAATTGCAATGTTACACTACTTTTGCATATTTACAATTTTAAAAAGAATCAGACTATAAAATACTTACCATTAAACAAAACCCAACATAGTTTAAAACGTAAAATGCTTAATTATCATCATCAAAGATTACAAAAGCGTTAAGGGCTTAAAATGATGAATTCCAAATTAACTGTAAAAACAGCTATTATAAACGTACTACGACTGAATGTACGCTAAAATTGCCGTGGTGTTTTATATTTGATACTGAAACTACGTTTATGTTATACTTAAACTCACGAAATATATTTTGGTAACGGATACTACACAGAGAGCATTTCTTCAGAAATACTTTTTATACAAGCGATGGTGATAAAAAAGAATAACCCAGTTATAAGAAATGCGCAGAATGAATTATGTAAGCATGATGATGGTTTTTAAATTTAACTTTCCTGACTTTCTTATGACTTCTAGTGGTAATATTCTGTGCAACCTAGGACTCATTTCTGTACCTGTTATAGGAGTGAACCACATTTGTGGTGACAGTAAAACATTACAGCGACTTATTATGTAAGTATCATGCGAGAAATCGCTTCGTCATATGCTGAATGATCATCGATATAATGTACTACCTTCTCATGGTATTTAACAACATTACCACTTACTCTATATCAAAACTATACATCAACACACTGGTTTACATATCAGTGCTTTTCAACTAGGTCTTTATTTGGTCATGTCTATGCGGTCCAATTCACATTGACAAGCATGCTGGACGAGAAATCCTATGAACTACAACCATATATAAAACATACAAGTAATTAGTATTATATATGGCAAATGAAAAGCCATACGAAACGATTCATTTTTATTTTTGACATGTACAAGACGTATAAAACTGATCAACTTTTTAGAGGTTCGTGATATCAAAGCTATGAAGTGAAAAATGACTTATTATCAGCTATCATGTCTGCTTAATTGTATCTGTCCAAAAAGAAAGCTTTAAGAGTCTGTCTGAACAGGAAATTTATCATATCGGAAATAAAACTCATGTCTTGATTCAAGACATCATACATAAATAATGGACATTTTAACTGTGCCAACATGGCGATGGTTTGGATTATGGAAATATAGGATTGTCATGTTACATTTAATCGTGCGCTAAGGTTATGGGAGCAGGCAAAACATATTCAGGTACATCTATGAGTCTTATTCAGTGTTTGCTTAGCCTAGATCATTTGCCTTTCAGCAGTAACAGTGTTCCAAGTCTGGGTTACATGGACGTACTCTTAGTAACATTGTTTGAAAGGGTAAGGGCGTTGTCATCATTTACATTACAAAAACACCAATATCTAGAATTGATCTAATCTTGTCCATATCACATGATTTTGTTTTATTATCAATTCAATGAAAAAATAAATACAATTTACAAACATGGTGCCTTAACCTTACCCTAAATGTGACATTAATATAACAATACAAAATTGATATGAATAGTAAAAAAACACCATCTTATAATCTTAAAATTGTTCCCATTGACAATTCCAAAAGTAAAAAACGAAAGCCTTAACTTAAGACTTGTCCAAACGCTCACAAATAAGGGTAGATTAAAGTTGTAGTATTACAATAAACAGTTCACGTACAATTCAAGTGGTTATACAACAAAATACTCAACCTTTATCTTATCAAAGCGTTTATCAAAAAGAGTAAACTTTTGTTGTAGCAATATAATGTGAAGCCAGAAGTTAAACTTACCTTAAGGACTACCCTATGTTTAGGCATACTGCTAAAGCCCAGCGTCTTCACAAGAGAGTACCTGCCAGCGTAATGAGTGCTTGTTCTTCAAAGTTAAATAACTTAACAAGCTGCACATAAAACACGTGTATTCGTACATTTTTAAGGTAATGCATTCAATTAAATGTGTTCAGTCCAACCTGGTCCACGCCTGTTACAGAAAACAATGTCACAGTGGCAATTTCTATATGATGACCCACTGGATAAATATTGCATACGTGTTCTAAGCTGTCGTTCACAAAGAGCTTAGTTGTATTATGTTTATATTTTTTTCATTTACAACGAGTGTCAAGAAAGTTATATTAACTTTAACTAATTTCTCTCGTTGGCACGATGTTGTGCGAACGAGTGGTATTGTGTTGAGGGGAAACCTGAGTACCCACATATCCGGTACGGTGACCACCAAAGAAAGTCACATGCGTCCAGGCCGGGAATCGAATTTGAGTCGCCTTGGTGTGAAGCGACTGTGCTAACCACTGAGAATACCAGACATACGTTTTGGACATATATAGATTAATACAAGCTTGAGTTATATCTGTCCCTGAATTAAACTCATATGTCCTTAAAGATATCATTTCAAACGAATTAAAACATAGTAAAATTATTGATATTTATGCGAACAAATACGGACACAAGCTCAGTAGGAAAAAGTTTAAACATAAACCTGGTTCAATGGCACTGGGTAAACGCCAGAGACATATAACATAAAAACAAAACATCACAAACAAAAAACATTGGTTGCATCCATATCAGAATGAAAGTTGTCAGTGACTTACATCTTAACATTTGCTTAAGATATATCGTTTTCGGAAATAAACTGGATGACGACTTATATCCCTTTTAAGCTGAATTTGTTATCGTACCAAAACGTATTAATATAGGCTTGAGTTGATGTTTTCGGAAACGAACTCTACAACGATTCATATCTGCTTTAAGACATCTTTGTAAGCGAATTAAACTCGATTCATTTACAATACATTTACCAGACGGTGTCAGACCAGCACGTGCGAAAAGCAGACAAATTAATTTGTTTTTTCGTAGTCTTAATACTCGATCTCATGCAAGCACATTTCCTTTAGTTTTGTCTTTAAAGGAAATAGCACACATTATTTTGACATGAATAACGATAGCATCTACGACGATAAAATGTGTCTATTGTATGATGTTTCATAGTGCTTGAAATTCATAAATGCTTCCAAACTGGATGTTTGCTGTATCGTTTTAGTAATGTAATATGTGGCTATTTACTTGACTTAGTTATATTGAATCGCTTATTCTTAAAAAAAAACTGTACAAAATAAGGTTTAAACTATCTTGCCTTCTATTTATGTGACTCATATCCTTAATCGAAAACTGGGCTCTGAAAAATTGTGCATGGTATTCGAAAAAAAATGTACAATCTAGAATTCAAGTATTTGACTACATCTGTGGAGGGAACAAACTATTGACTACATCTCAAATACAAACTTCAGGTTTTTATTGAATACGAAAATCACAGATTCACTAACAATGTATTATTCTAAATGTACACGCATTTAATAATAATAACACAGACATTTAAGTCTATGTATGTTTTCTACGAGTTTGTCTTAATGTGTTTGTAAGTAAATATAATGAAATGAAAACCTACAATGTTCTCGAACAAGAATTTGGCAATATACGTCTGAGTGATTTTAAAATAAACATAATGAAGACAAACGCATTTGGCATTCACCCATTTGTCATTCAACAATAACCAGATGCTTTGTTGGCTTCTATCTGTTCACAATAGTCCATTATAAATGTAATACGTCTGGCGATGATAGTAATGATGCATTATATAGCGTATAATATTGTTACAAGCCCATTTCCAGAATCTTTACTATGGTCCAGACGGTTTCATTGGCTTCTTACTGTCTATTATAGTGAATTATGCATTTGAACTGGCACCATGTGGCTATTTATTATGCAATATACACATAAGATACAGTTTCATGATCAAAAATATTATTTGTATCCTGTTTATCTGCACGGAAAAAATCCCGAGACAATCCAGACATGTAAAATCTTAAATAAATCAAAAACTTGCAACAACAAACTTGTGTATAACTCGCGGCACCAAAGGTTGAAGACAACAACAATAGGTTTTATTTCCTTTGGCTCTGATAGTGAGGCACTTAAGACAATACTAACACACTAACAACACCAAACAAGGTCGTACTTTTATGAAAATATTGAATTGAAGGATCATACCATTTCAATAGAAAAATTACATGAACGTGCCTTTCTAATTGTTAAAATATTGTATGTCAGATCAATTGTGTTACATAAGTAGTTGATGTATTTGTTACTGGCCTGGTTTAAACATTTGTTATTAAAACAAACATACAAATTATGCAAGGTCACTTAAGGGTTTATCGTATTTTTCGCTTGCGTTTATGCTGAATGTCGATTAAATATTGATTGTATCCAAGTAATAACTAAATAATTCCAAGTTGTCTGCGTGATTTCTCCAATAAAAAACGGTAATTACTGTGATAAAGAGCAAGAAGTTCTTTAAGGTAGAAAGGTCAGTTGCTTGATGCATAGTTTTGAAATCAGCAAACTAAAGTCGATAACACCAATGGCTGCAATTATGGATGAAGGTAAAGATAACAAAGTCAATAGTCTTGTAAATTTGAAAATATATTAAGTTTCGACACCATTATTTAAACAATGAAAGTCAGGTTATCTTAAAAAATACAATGATAATTAATGTTTGATTCAGTAAGATATATATTATTATATTTTGACACCAGCAGTTATGATTTATTTGGTTCCCTTAAGCTAGAATTTACTTCAATCTTACTTACAACTTCATTTTAAAATCGTATTGATTGATATTGAAATGGACAATCGAGCAAAAGTTGACGTTATTTTTATTCATAAGCATTGTGAGCGATTACTCTAGGTATGTTACCGCTAAAATGAGTTAAACAGTGAAAGAGTGAAACATATAATACAACGTTTGTTTTTCAATGGAGCATCATTAAGCATAGAGCATCCCCGTTAATTTATGCCAGCAAGGATGCAGAAATAACAGCTAAACACATTTCTGAAACAAACAAAACTTGTTATTCGATATTTAAATGTATAATTGAACTCTCAGTCCGGCAAAACCCTTCTGCCAAAAACAGCGATATATCTACTAACATCTCAAAATTCTAGTGTAGGTCATTAGGCAATGTTTCTATTTTTTAAGAACCGGCCTATATCAGGATATAACACTAGTTTAGAAACTATTAAAAAGAAAATGGTCAAATTTTAACATGTTCACTCAACAATGCAAATTATTCAAGAAATAACGAAACAAATCTACAGTACATGTACCTCCAAAAAGGGAAGGGTCGGGATAAAAATATAGGATCGGTCGGGTTAATTGAAATACACAGTTTTTACGCTTATCATACTATGTAATCCGTTTATTAATATGAAAGTTTCATTAGGAGGACATATATAAGCACGAATGTCAACTATGAGGAACGATTCCGTTTCCTTGTGTCTAATCAATGACCTAATTGAGTGAGAGGCAGTCATTCAAACCAATTGAAACATATCTAAGAATTTTTACTAAGTGAAATAGCTTTCTTGAGATTGTTAAGATTAAACACTTTAGAGAAATTTGGGCCAGTAGTGTACCACTTTTTAACTTCTTACTTTGACAGTATAGTCACAGGTACGGTCCTTATGTGCTAATTGAAGAAGAGAAGCTTGCTAGTTGTAAAACAAGCTGTATGAGCTTGTTAAGTTTAAACACCTACAGAAACGAGGGCCGGTAGTGTACCTCTATTCAACTTATTACTTTGACAGTATAGTCAGTGGCCAATCGTTTTTATAATGAATCAGATAAATCGTTTTGACTAAAAAATCCACAGCTCCAAATATTTAGTGTAAAGAAAATTTTCTATTGTATAAGAACATATCCATGTGTATACTACGATATTGTATGTGGTGTTGTTGGTATCTCGTAGAATATAAATGTTAAATAGACTTCTCAACAATAAGGCTGACATGATTTTAAGTAACAGCTGTTGCGGCTTGATACAATAATATTAAATGTGTCTACCTCAGTAAGCAGGTCAATGCACGAATAATAACCAGAAGTATCAGTATATTTTACGGTTAGATTGTGAATCACGTATTTGATTTACTTTCGAGCGTCATCCAAAGGTATATTTTGCACATGCGCCCTTATGCAAAGTTATAACCATTAACATATCTTTGGGATCTTATATATCCAATCAGATCAACCAGTGTAAATCAAATAAGGATAGTTTGGCATGTTCAGGTTATTTATTGGTAAATTTACATGTTACTGACCGTTCCAAGGCGGTACCTAACAATTCCTGATAAACATACCAATTATTTATATATATATATATAGTATTTATGCACTGTGTTTTTTGTAGAGTTTTGTGCTGTTCTGTGTTTCTTGTTTGTGATTTTGTGGTCTATGTCTTTGGCATTTGCCCATTGCCACTAAACCGTGTTTATGATTAAACTTTTTGCTACTAATCATGTTTCTGTAGCGTTTTGCATAAACATTCAGCATGAAAACAAATTACCCAAAATAGCATAGCATTTATTCAATGCACAATTGAAATATTTATATGACAATATTCAAGTATAAATCTGATTTAAGTTTCTTCCTTTAAAATGCTAAGTATAATATACAATCAATCAAACAGTTTCAGTATCAAAATGTGCAATCATTTGTTGATCATTGTGAATAAAAAAAGACTTAACGAGGTCATCCTAGTAAAGTACTACGCAAACATATTTATATATTAATAGGTAATTATTTTAATCTAGATATCAACAATATCAACGTAAATACCATTAACGTTCATGTTTCGTTGTGTCCCATTTTTATACATACTTCAATCCTTTTTTTTGCTTTTATAACTCACAAAACAGAAAAAAATGTACCATCGACGAACACACATTTATTAAAACTAACACCTGGGCGGTTCAAGATTACGCCAAACTACCACGTGACTACAAAAGGGAGGGGCTAGTGGGTCAAATACATGCGGACACTTAATAAGTTATAGTTTATTTAGGCGATCTACAGAAAATGGTTAGAGCTTTTATCGGCCTTACTAACAGTTTTAAGAATTACATTTTAAATAAGTAATGCACACATTTAAAAATTGAGAAAAAATATTTTCTAAAAATCATACCGATCCTGATATATTTGATGTCCTCATAAGTAAATCCACATGCAATATTGAACACCTCATATGAGCACTCTTTTTATCTGTTTTCCACGAACACTCGGAATTCACACACAACTTAAATGTAATCGTCACATAATAATTTAATTAAATCTAAGATTTCAGAAATGTTCTGACACTGGTGAAAACTTAATAGAAACTCTAATGTTTACCCAAATACCAAAGCTCAGAGAGGTGTTCCCTTATATACCAAATAAGAGTGTTCCAAAAAATACTACAACATTACTAAGACCTTTGTCTCAAGAGATATATATGTATATGTGTATCTATATAATCATTGGTTACCTTACATATAATTGAATTGTATTTAAGGCTGAAATTGAAAAAAAACAAAAAAAAAAACAATAATAAACCCCACTTAACGAAAACGCCTGCAGCTTGCTTAGTAATTATCACTTATTTATTTTCTTTTATTTGTGTGTTTAAACACAGGGACTGTTTTAATTTAGTAAAATTGCATGATCTTTCACTTTTTTTAATTATACAATATAATAACAGAAGCTCAACAATCAACAAAGTACCTTTTGGATGTAATAGTTGTAATACAGAAGACACTGTCAAGGCATTTAAGACAATGTGGCAATACATCGATGATAAATTATGTGATTATGAAAAAAAAACGAAGACAATTATATTTCAATGTTGATTTTAATACCAAATATTATCAGACGCATCTTATTGAGCAGATATGCAAATTGATAGAAAGAAAATGGTAATCAATTAATATGGACACTATATATTAAGTTATGTATATATGTTAAAATTGCAAAATGAATGCGTGTTTAGTGGGTAAGAGCATGCTGTACTTAGGGCCTTCCGCAGTTCAAAAGTGGGTTGGGAAGGCCAGCAAATAAAATGTTTCAAAAGTTCAATTCTATATTTTTTTTAGGTATTGAGAAAAAATTGTTTTAGGAAGTAAACAATAATCCTTTGCAATATGTTTGTTTTCGCGTTTTAAGGAGTTGACCAAATATTATGAAATATAATTTAATCAGAGTTTGGACCAAAGTATTTCTCTTTTTTTGCAATAAAACCTTGCTCGTGTGTCAAAATACCCAATGATCATTTATATATTGTGGGTTCTTGAAGACATTTTGACAAATCGAAAATATATTCAACTAAATAATAAAAACTGGTTTATCGAACTCATTACTTGGTTACAAAAAAAGCAAATATCTTTCTCAAAACTAATTTTTATGTTATAGTCTTTCAAACGACTTTCGTACTGTGGGAGGACTTTAAAGGAGTAAAACAAAGAAATGAATATGATTAATGTACAGATACAATCATATGAGCGATGTTTTGGCGCTTGTTTTACATGGGAATTGGTGGCCATGAATCATATGAGCGATGTTTTGGCGCTTGTTTTACATGGGAATTGGTGGCCATGTACTTTTTAAATAAAATAAACATTTAATTGGATACTTTATTTTATCTGTACCTAAAGCATGTGCTTTTTGTTGTTTACCATTAACGTGAAATGAATAAAAAATAATAAGACATTATTATATTTCTTTTTGCATCAGCTTATGATGAGCGCCATAAACTTAAAACTCATTGTAAATAAAAAGATTACAAATTCAAGTTCTGTAAGCTATCAAATTTGGATGCAAATCATGGAGATATTTAGTTCTTAGAAATTTCTTGGAAAACAGTTTATTTTATTTTATGTTCATCTGCAGAAAGATATTTTACTTTTGATTGAATCCAAAACTAATTTGTCTAGACTTGAAATATTATTTTGATTTTGCAGTTGAATAATGTTTTGGTGTAGTATTTCTTTTAAGGCTACATTAAGGGAAACATTATATTCATTTGAAATACTAAACATTGTGTGCAAAAATAAAAAAGCCGTATATTACGATTTCTGTTTATTAAGAAACATTTAGTAAACTATTTTAAGTATTTTTACCTTAGTAAGAATATATTAATTTAATTTGTATTGGGTGATGTTGATACTACATTAAGTTAAATGGGTATGAAAATAACAATATTAAAACCAAATACGTTTTAAATATCTAACAATTAAATAAGTTGATTAAAGGCATTTCATCAATTCGAAAAATATATTACATTATTAAAACACAAATAATAGTCTAGAAACATCACATACACAGAATAATTATTGACTGTCAAATGCTAACACAATAGGTATGTTACCAATGACAGGATTACGGACACTCAACATTGTGTTGTTTTAGAAGTTTAGACTCTGACATTTGTACACATGTAATTTTATATGAGTGATGGCCTTTCAATAGTAAATCTTAAATGACATTAAGCTGCTCTTCATTTCATGCAGAATGTTATTCAATATAACAATTTCATTTCAAAAAGCACAAAGCATATGCTAAATGTGCTATTATAATAAAATGAGAAGTGACACGTGCTCAGAAACCAATGGCCACGACAATATCGATATGGCAGCAGTTAAGGTCTTCTACCCTTTTTAAATACCAAAACATTAATGAAATGACAATTTTATTTTTCCGTTTCCATATTTTAATCAAGAAATATTCATGCAATGTGTTTGCTTCTAGCAACTGAAAATCTTCAGGATGATTAACTCTCTAGTTGTCGCGCCGTTCCATTGACCTACGTCTGAATGTATTACATCGATATTGTAAGTCGTCAGGGAATAAGATGTAGCTCACATATAAGTTCAACATTAATTACTATTGTGTTTTCCTTTGTAAACAGGTGTAAAACTACGGAGTTAGGGACATCGTGTCTTCGTCCTAATGTAAGGCTGCTCAGGCGCAAACGGACGACTGCGAAAACAAGAAAGTACGAAAGTACGAACCAAATAGGACGACTGAGAAAACAAGAAAATATGACACTACGAACGTTCTCGTACTTGAACGTGTTCGCCTCCCCACTCTATCGCGTAAGGCTGAAGACACAATGGCCTCATGGAACCCCGTAGTAAACAAACGTAATTCAAAACATGAGACATTTGTCTTTCAGGCCGAACCGCTCGGGTATCATTTCAATGACTTTTAAAAATTAATTATACATGTTTAAATTGAAAGATTCGAATTGGTTTCAAACGACATGAATCCAAACGCTTAATGCTATATTCCTGATTGTTTGTATACTTATATTACGATAGTTTATATGTTAATGACATTAAAATGGGCGATAAAGTGTCCTGTGAATTTATTTTTTTTGACTGTGGTTGTCTCTCGTTTGGTGTGTGTTGCATTGTGACTGTGGTTGTTTCTATGTTTGGTGTGTGTTGCATTGTGACAGTGGTTGTCTTTCTAGTTTGGTGTGTGTTGCATTGTGACTGTGGTTGTGTCTCGTTTGGTGTGTGTTGTATTGTGACAGTGGTTGTCTCTCATTTGGTGAGTGTTGCATTGTGACTGTGGTTGTCTCTCGTTTGTTGAGTGTTGCATTCTGACTGTGACTGTCTCTCGTTTGGTGTGTGTTGCATTGAGACTGTGGTTGTCTCTCGTTTGGAGAGTGTTACATTGTGACTGTGGTTGTCTCTCGTTTGGTGTGTGTTGCATTGTGACTGTGGTTGTCTCTCATTTGATGAGTGCTGCATTGTGACAGTGGTTGTCTCTCGTTTGGTGTCTGTTGCATTGTGACTGTGGTTGTGTCTCGTTTGGTGTGTGTTGTATTGTGAAAGTGGTTGTCTCTTGTTTGGTGTCTGTTGCATTGGGACAGTGGTTGTCTCTCGATTGGTTTGTGTTGTATTGTAATAGCGTTTGTCTCTCATTTGGTGTGTGTTGCATTGTGAATGAGATTGTCTCTCTAGTTTGGTGTGTGTTGCATTGTGACTGTGGTTGTCTCTCGTTTAGTGTGTTTTGCATTGTGACTGTGCTTGTCTCTCGTTTGACGTGTGTTGCATTGTGACGGTGGTTTTTTATCAATGAAATCAAATAAGTTAAACATGGTTATTCTGTTTCAAGGCACGATTTCAAACATTGTTAGGAAAAAAAAATAGGACTACTAAGTCTCAGTCTGTGTAAAACTGAACGACTTATGTTTGTATGTGCATAAGAGTGTTACCAAACCTTCTGTCTAACAAGTCAAAATGGGTTTTTTACACGAGTGAAAGGTCAACATATAGCAGCTCCCATTCAATCCACAATTCATTAGATAAGTCGCGAATTAACCTATACCATCATACATCCAATCATTGTTATCTATGTTTTTGTATTGGTTTGTTTCCAATGAAAATATACTTATGTATAATAACGATGCTATTTCTAATGCATGATGTAATTACAATTGGCGATATTCTCCTTAATGTAAAATGTTTGTCTTGTTTCAATTTTGTAACAATGTTTTAAATAAATATGCGGCCACTTACGTTCCCGCTGTAATGTAACAAAGAAACGTCCTAATGTGTCTACCTCAATTAACAATTCAATATGTCCTAAACAAGAGTACCCAACAACATTAAAATTTGTCACGTTTTGAAGTAAGTAAACCATTTTGATGTAAACGCCAAATACATTGAACACACAAAAAAAATCACAAACAAAAAACCCAGAACGACAGCACAATACCCCAAAAACAACAAAGGATTTATAAACTATATAAAAAAAACTACGTATGTTTATCAAGGACTGTTAGGCACCGCCTTGGAACGGTAAGTAAAATGTAAACTTACTGGGGGTTAAACCAGTTTACGTGCACAAACTTCACTCTTATCCAAACAATCTTAAACATTGAAAATACGTAATTCATATCAAAGTATGCATCAACTTGAGGAAACAATTAACGATTTATGAGTAATATTGTACTTTGATATAATATTAAGATGACACCTAGCAATTTTTGAGGAAGTTTTCCTTAATTTATGATATCTGAAACCCTGTGTTAGACGTTTTTACGTCATAAGATGAGTGCGAAAACTAAAATTGTTGACATATGTACATATTCTAGTGAACCTTTCCAATTGTGCAATAAAAACAAGTAACTATGGGTATATGTTCACAAGTGAAAGGTCAACATATAACAATTGGCTCTCGCGCCTAATAATGTCTGCATTACCCATTATTTATGGTTTAATTAAGGACATTCACAATGTGTTGCAGGTAATGCCTATCATCTCGCACCGATAACGAACATCAAGACTAATCAGGATGCCGACATAAAACCAAACGAGACATCAGAGCAGACTGCATAAACTAAAAGAAGCCAATTATGGAAATACAGGGATCATTAAAAATAATTACTATAATATTACTCTATCGGACTTTTACTTATTAGAACTCTTTCTTACATTTTTTAAATACTTGTCAACCATTTTGTAATCAATAACTTATTTGTAACGACTTAACTTCTGCATTGCAGAATTCTTTATATGTCTGGCCCTAGAAAATTTGAAAGAGTTCCTTTAAATCCGTTCACCGAATTTAACTAACGACCGTAGTGAAAAAAAAAACATGTTGTTCCAAGAAAGAGTTTAATTTACGAAATGAGCTCTGTGAATGATGTTAAAAATATTGTCTGTTCAATTCCAAGCTGTGTTGATTCTACCAAGGCTATATATTTCCTTTAATTGGAAAGCATGGCAGACGTAGTTGTATTCCGATAATGACACTTCAAATTCCAGTGAAAGGGTCACGGTCACTCATAATTTTGTTGATAGAGAACCACAGAACCTGAACATTACCATTTGTAAAAAAAATAATGTCAATTTAAAAGAGTTATGGGCTTTTTGGGACCCTTTTTTGTTTTTCAAGATTAATCTAAAATGACATTTATGGCAGTTTTTTTTTTTAACTTTAAACAACATTAATTTCATATGATATTCTCCATTTCCAGCATTTAGGGTTACATAAAGAAATAAGTCGAATCATGATTAATACAAAAAAAAAAATCATTAACCACAAAGATATTATGAAAGTAGATTTAACTCCTCCGTTTTGTCTTGAATCTATGACTCTTAACAAGCTGTCGTTTTAGTTGGGTAGTTTTACCCTTTGTAGAAATAGTCCGTGGCAGAATAGTCACAGTTAAGTTCATGGACGAGTTCTGTCATTAGAAGAACAACTTATAGTTAGTCAGGTCAATGGTTCCCTTTCAATATCAACAGCTCCCATTCAATCCACAATTCATTAGATAAAATTCGAATTACCCTATACCGACATAAATCCAAGCATTATAAATTATATTTTTATATAGTTTTTTTTCCAGTAAAAATATACTTATGTATAATAGCGATGCTATTTCTACTGCATGTTGTAAATACGATTGGCGATATTCTCCTAAATATACAATGCTTGTCTCGTTTCCATTTTGTAACAATGTTTTTTTCATAAATTTGCGGCCACTTACGTTCCCGCTGTAATGTAACACAGAAACGTCCTCATGTGTCTACCTTAATTTACAATTCAATATGTCCTAAACAAGAGTAGCCAACAAGATTAAAATTTGTCAAGTTTTGAAGTAAGTAAACCATTTTGATGTAAACGCCAAAGACATTGAACACAAAAAAAAATCACAAACAAGAAACCCGGAACAACAGCACAATACCCCACAAACAGCAAAGAATATATAAACTATATATAAAAACTACGTATGTTTATCAAGGACTGTTAGGCACCGCCTTGGAACGGTTAGTAAGATGTAAATTTACTGGGGGGTTAAACCAGTTTTTCACGCGCACAAACCTCACTCTTATCCAAACAATCTTAAGCAGTGAAAACACGTAATTCATATCAAAGTATGCATCAACTTGAGGAAACAATTAACGATTTATGAGTAATATTGTACTTTGATATAATATAAACATGACAACTAACAATTTTTGAGGAAGATTTCCCTAATTTATAATATCTGAAACCCTGTGTTAGACGTTTTTACGTCATAAGATGAGTGCGAAAACTAAAATTGTTGACATCTGTGCATATTCTAGCGAACCTTTCCGATTGTGCAATAAAAACAAGTCACTATGTGTATATGTACACGAATGAAAGGTCAACATATAACAATTGGCTATCGCGCCTAATAATGTCTGCATTGCCCATTATTTATGGTTTAATTAAGGACATTCACAATGTTTTGCAGGTAGTGCCTATCATCTCGCACCGCTAACGAACATCAAGACCAATCAAGATGCCGACATCAAATCAAACGAGACATCAGAGCAGACTGCATAAACTAAAAGAAGCCAATTATGGAAAGACAGGGATCATTAAAGATAATTACTGTAATATAACTCTCTCATACTTTTGCTTATTTGAACTCTTTCTACCATTTTTTTTTTAAAAACTTGTCAACCATTTCGTAATCGATAACTAATTTGTAACGATTTAACTTCTGCATTGCAGATTTCTTTATATGTCTGGCCCTAGAAAATTCGAAAGAGTTTCTTTAAATCCGTTCATCGAATTTAACTAACGACCGTAGTGAAAGATCCCTGTTGTTCCAAGAAAGAGGTTAATTTACGAAATGAGTTCTGTGAATGATGTTAAAAATGTATCTGTTCGGTTATTCAACTTCAAATTGTGTTGGTTCTATCAAGGATATATATATATATATTTTTAATTGGAAAGCATGGCAGACGTAATTGTATTCCGAATATAACAGGTCTAATTGCAGTGTAAGGGTCACGGTCACTCATAATTTTGTTGATAAAGAACCACAGAACCTCAAAATTACCATTTGTACAAAAATTAAAGTCAATTTAAATGAGTTATGGACTTTTTAAGAACGTATAAATGTTTTCAAGATTAAACTAAAATGACATTTATGACAGTTTTTTTTTACTTGAAACAAACTTAATAAATATGACATTCTTCATTTTCGGCATTTAGGGTTACATAATTAAATTAGTAGAATCTTTATTAATGCAAAAAAAACTACAACACATTAACCACAAACATATTATAAAGGTAGATTTGACTTTTCCGTTTTTTCTCGAATCTATGACTCTTAACAAGCTGTCGTTTTAGTTTGGTAGTTTTGTCTTTTGTAGAAAGAGTCCGTAATTTTTCGAGTGAATATTTACTTATATTTTATATCGATTCTTTATTAAAAGCAAGTTGTAATTATCATTAGAGATCTTTTCCATAAAGTAAAATGCTTGTCACGTATCTATTTTGTAACAGTGTTTTCTATAAATAGGCGGTCTCTGCGTTCACGCTGTAATTCAACACACATGTCCTACTGTGTCTACCTCAATTAACAATTACATATCATTTTATGTCCCTCATAACAGCAGTCACGAAAAATAACATTTGTAACGGTTTCATGGAAGTAAACCATTTGATGTACATTTCAGTGTTACCTAGTGAGGTACTTGGGGGTTTCTCTGCTTTTCTGCCTATTACGCATCTTCTCTGACTTTTTGAAAAAAACAACAGCCATTGTTAGCAGTATGATATTAATGTCATTTGTGTCCTGAATATTTACTGGTATATTTACGAGAATGGAAGTTAATGAGAAATGACAGTAGTAAACAAAGCGATCCCGATGTATTCACATTGTTTTCAAAGAATCTGCACGATCTTCTTCTTTCGGCGTGAAAGCCAACATTCACCTATCGCTAATGAACGTCGTAGCAAATCAGGATGCCTACAACATATTAACATGTTGAAAGCTAATTATCGAAGAAGAAGAATAGTTGTATACAAGTCAAGGAACTATTATCTTATGTTTACTTTTTATACTTTATATAATTTGGTTTCGAAAATGCTGATAAAAAGACAATGTACTCATTCGATAGAAATAAAGTCTGAAAACCGAATAGACAGGAACCTAATATTGTCAAGGGCGCTTAACCCCAATCAGTACCCACAATCTAGCTTTCATCGACACACAGGAGCATTTTCTAATATTTTGTAAAATAACATTGAACTATTTACAATCGAACTCTTACAATAACAATTACGATTTGCATACTGCATTGCAAATTGTTTTACTTGATATATCTTGCCCAATAAAACTGTATTTGAAATTGAACGCATGTTCATTTTTGGCTCTGTTCCTTCTCCCACAAAACATTAGCAATTCCTATTTTTGGAATAACATAACACGGCATTCATTTTTGGAGCTTAACTTCAAAATGAGTACCATGTTTGTGGTAATATACATTAAAGGGGCTAGTGCACGGTTTGTATGAGTTGAAAATATAATCCTTGTGAATAAAATTTTATAATTATAAAACGTCTTAACAAGTTCAAATAAGAGATGTATTGTGAATATAAGGAATGTGCTATTTTGCCGAAAGCGTAAGTAACGATATTTAGTTTAATTCAGGCTTATATTCATATAATTATGTTCAGTTGAGTATCTGTGAGTTGTTGTTCGTTATGTTTTCATGAAAGTGGGTAAAAAATTAAGATTTCCATTGAGTGTACAATATTGCTGCCATATAATCTGTGAACGAGTCCATTTATAAAGACAAAGGTTTCAAATTTATTACAGTTATTCGAGTTTATTTCAAGAATTGTTTGACGCGAACGAAATGTCTTAGTTAAGATATTGTTGTTATTTAATGTCTTGTCTAGCTACTTATTCGCCGATAACCAGTGTGAACTAGTATCATATGGAAATTCATTTTAAGAAATGGAGTTTTGCACGATTAAGACAATGATAAATATGGAACTGTAGTTGGTCCATAAAATTGCCAAAGCATTATGCGAAAACAACATGCCATAGTTTATATTTTATGTATGTTATAACTGCTACATTTCCCTCATATAAACAATTGAGAAAAAAACGTTCGTTTTTACTCTGCCCTTTAAACCAGCTGTGTATTTGCGCGACACAGACATGAAATAATCAAGATATACATTCAATATACAGCACTAGTTATATCTACTGCACCTACTTTCCGAGTAACTGATATGATTCACGAGCACGAAAACCGAGCTAATTATTTTCAAATTCTAGGGTTTGTTTTGTATATACTGTTTTATTCGATATTTGCAAGAACAGTTCAATAAATAAATAGTATAAGTGTGTTTCGTTAAGTTGTAAGTATTTTTTACGCTTCTTGTAGCACGTCACGATGTTTGCCGACATGTATTGGTTACCATTCTGATATCGGAATCCATAAATGAACGAAAAAGGAGGGAAGAAAACGGCTTTTCAATATGACAAAGGTTATACACATAAATCACAGTATATTAAATAACTTTCACGTAAATCCCGATGACACTGTTCACGTTCATTAAGCAATCAATAATGCGATACAACATTACTCACTTTTGTCGCGAATGGAAACTAGACACCTCTCTGTCACTTGTAAGAAGTTGTTTGTCCACGATGGTCAAAGGAATCCATTTTTCAAAAGTCCATTTAAAACAGTTGGAGCTTCTACTCGTTTCAAATACCAAACCACATATATTACGACTTCTTTATTTTCTAGTTTCCATATTTTTAATAAAGAACTATTCATACAATGTGTTTGTTACTAGCATCTAAAAATCCTTTATGATGACTAACTGTCTAGTTGTCGTGCCGTTTTCTTGACCTACGTCAGAATGTGTAGCATCAATATAAGTAGTCATCAGGAAATAAGCTGTTGCTCTTAAATAATTCATGAGTAATCGTGTTTTCTTTTGTAAAAAGGCGTAAAACTACGGTGATTCGTTAGGGGCATCGTGTCCTTGTCCTTATGCGAGGTATCTCAGACGCAAACGGAAGACTGCGAAAGCAAGAAAGTACGAAAGTACGAACGCGAAGGGACGCCTGTGAAAACAAGAAAGTACGAAAGTACGAAAGTGAAGGAACGAATGCAAATACAAGAAAGTACGACAGTAACGAACGCTCTCATACTTTCCCGTGTTCACCCTTCTTCCCCTTTGTATCCCCACTCCTTCGCATTCGTTCTTTTGTACTTCGTGTCTTCGCCGTCGTCATTTCGCGTCTCCCACTCCCCATTCGCGTAAGGCTGAAGACAAAATGGCATCATGTTACACCATAGTAAACTAAAAAAAAAATCAAAACGTGATATATTTATCTTTCAAGCCGAATCGCTTTTAAAAAGGAAGTATACAACGCTAGTCTGTTTAATGGCAATATGTCAAAAATTATTGAAAACATTGAAAATATAAGTTAATGACTACCAGTTTTAGTCTATGTAGAACTGAGGGTCAAAACGTTATGACTTTTAAAGTGTATAATGAACATTCTGCATTACAAGTCACAACGGGTTAATTTACACGAAGAAAAGGTTCACATATAACAGCTGGCTATCACGACAAATATGTCTGCATTACCTGTTATTTAGGGTTTCATTTAGTACATTCATAATGTATTGCAGCTAATGCCTATCATCTCGTTCGCTAACGAACATCAAAACCAATCAGGATGCCGACATAAAACTAAACGAGACATCAGAGCAGACTGCATCAACTAAATGAAGCCAAATAAAGAAGGAGATGAATCTTTATAGATAATTACTGTAAAAGAACTCTCACTTTAACTTTGCTTTACATCATAACATTTTGTTTAGAAATTGCTAGACCAGACCCATTTTTATCACAAAAAATAGCAAAATTTGCAAGCCGAATAAACAGAATCCCATTTAATCCCTTTCTTTTCAACACAGAGTAAACCGAATTAGTTGTTTAAGCGTTACTAGAATCCTTTAGACCATTTTCTTTAAATTCTTCTGAACCATTCGTAATCGACAACTTTTTTGTAACAATTACGAATTAAATACTGCATTGCAATTTTGTATTTGTCTTGCCCTAGAACATTTGAAAGAGTACCTTTAAATCATTTCACCAAATTTAATTAACCACCGCAGTGAAATATCGCTGGTATTCCAAGAAAGGGGTTAATTCACGAAATGGGAGCTGTGAGTGATGTTGAAAATGTTTCTGTTCGTTTACTCAATTCAAATTTGTGTTTTTTTTCTATGAAGGCAATATATTTCCTTTAATTGGAAAGTATGGCAGAATATGTCAGGTCTTATTCCAGAGAAGGAGTCACGGTCACTCATAATTTTGTTGATAGAAAACCACTGAACCTGAAAATTCATCTGGCGAAGTATGCGGGCGTTTCTCTGATTCTCTCCTTTTACACCTCTTCTCCGACTTTTCGATAAAAAACACGATCTTTCACAGTTTGATATTGAGGTTATTTATGTCATAAATATTTACTGTTACTGTCACCATTGGTCTATTTACGAGAGTTAAAGTTAATAAAATGACAGTACTAAACAAACCTCTCCCGATGTATTCACATTAATTTAAAAAAAAAAAATTCTGCACGATCTTCCAATTGTGGCGTAAAAGCCTAATGTCACGAGGCGCTAACGAACGTCGAAACCAATCAGGATGCCAACAACAGATGAATATTTCGGAGGCTAATTATCAAAGAAGAAGGATAGTTATATTAAAGTCAATGAACTCATATTTATCTAATGCTTACTTTGCAGAACGTGAAAACATCCATTGTTTTTATTTGATTTAAATAACATCTAAAAACCGAATTTATAGACACCTAATTCTGTCAATAATGCATACACCCAATTAGTATCCAAAAGCATTTCCATATTTCATCGACAAACAGGAGCATTTTCTAACATTTGGTAAAATACCATTGCACTATTTACAATCGCCTTCTTACATTAATAATTACGATTTGCATACTGCATTGCAAACTAATTAACGTGATATGCCTTGCCCTATACAACTTGTTTTGAAAGTGAACGAATTCTCATTTTTGACCCTGTTCTTTCTCCAACAAAGCATTAGCCGATCCCATTTTTGTATTTTTTTACACATATGAACATAAATATACAAACATAGGTGTTGCAAAGGCGAATACTTTTTGTTTTCCTTTTTTAGCTGTAACTCAAATATATATCAAATTAGGTACATATTGTAAAGAAATGGTGTTTCTTTTAAATTTTCATGAAGTTGAGAACTGTTTTGTTGCGTTTTCCGAGTGGCCGCATACTTCACCAGTTTTCATTTATTGTCTCCGTGTAGTATTGTTGATGCACAATGTATGCGGATTACATATTTGTAACGGTAAGATATGTGGCAATATTTGTTATCATCATTTGTCATTTAACCGTCAGTACCTTTTTTGTATCGATATAAGGTAAAAGAGCCCTTAAAGGATATAAATAACAAACTTCATTTAAAAAAAAACAATACAAACAACAACTTTACTTATAACAAAATCAATAACAGATAATTTAAACTTCACCCACATAACAATATAAACAAGTTGACTTTTCAATTGCAGGTAAAGATCAAAACAGCATATTGTTATATGTATTTTTGTATATTAGTGTAAAATGTATTCTTTGTTCAACTTTTCATGTTGTCAAACGTACAGTACTACATGCGTATTACTCATTTGTATTTAAAAAGGTTCATAAAATCATATGTTTTGCATTGCTGCCTTGAAAATGACAACTGACTAATCCGTTTATTTAAGGTTTGGCAGTCGGAAATATATCACAACCACGATACGCCTGTGCATGAGCAGGAAATATACGAGTAGAATAACTTTTTTGCAAAACGTTGTTACTTCTCACCAGCATGGGCCTATTTTAGAAATATCTTTGAGATCAGATTACAATGTATATTTCCCCATATTCATTCATATAGCGATAAGGACAGTAACAGATAAACTCCCATTAGGTTGCCGAACCGTCTTTGCTCAGACCTAGTTAGTTTTGTGCCACTAAATCCATGAATTGGAATTGAACGGAAGTGCACGCATAAAGAATAAGCAATTTTGAATCAAAGTCAACAGGTGTTCACACACTTTAGAACTACGGTGCTGAATATGTGACTTTATCAACACTTATTTATTGATATATTAATTTGTCCCTGTCCATGAACAAACGACTCTCTTTCCGGTATTAGACGAATAACCGAGATTTCATAAGTCTATCTCGGAGAATAAGTACACCAGATGAAATGTGTTTATTTAGGATTTGTCATCTTTATCTTTAGTCCTGAAACCACATGGCGCACATTCGTAGCATCATTTATTACCCTTAAGCTGCTTACATCGGTGTAGGATATAACTTATTTAAGCCTATATACGTGCATAATTCAATGTTTTCATAAAAGTGGGTAAAATACTTAAATTAAGATTGAGAATAAAATATTACTGCCATATAATCTGTGAATGAGTCCTTTTAGACAAAGGTTTCAAATTTATTAAAACGAAATGTCAAAGTTTATACCATGTGGTTATTTTATTTCTTGTCTAGCTACTCTGTCGCCTATTACCAGTCTAAAGTTATATTATATATATGAAAATGCATTTTAAATTATTGTGTTTTGCACGATTCAGACATTAAGGCATGTGCAACTTGAGTTGTTCAATAAACAATTCTAAAAGCTTAATGCTAAAATTAAATGTCATTTCCGCATGCAATTTAAGCCGTATATAACAACTATAACTCACGTACCTAGATCGCCTCTGGAAATAAAATCCAAAAAGGTTTCTTATACAATATCAAAAGACACATCAGAGATGAAAATATTATTAGCTAATTTCCAATAAAGTCATTAAGAACACCAGCCTCAAATGAAGAACTCGTTATTGGAGATAACACTTGACTTAAATATAAGCACGTACCTATCTAAATCATATTAAACTGATAATTAATTTGTAGTATGTCATATAGAATAGGCCCCACACAAATACTTCAGTCAAATTTAAAGCTCGATCTCAATTCATGTTACCAAATAACATATACAGTTATTCAAAATCGTATTTTTTCTGTTGCTAACAGAGAATTCCCTCACAAATTATGTTGCTTTACATTGTTTTGTCAAGATTACATAAAAAGTAATCCACAGCAACATAGTAACTTGAGTACAACACGTCGCTTTTAAACAGCTACTCAAGTACATTTTTGCTACAGAAGCATTTTTCATATTGAACCAGATCTTTATCATCATGTTTTTAAAAAGAGTAAAACATGCATGATTTTGCATTATACTATGCTTTCAATGGCAAAATGATATGAGATTCTGATTCATCTTGAGTATTTTTCTTATATTGGGGCCTGTCATATACCTTTTAGGTATTATGTCATCCAATTGACACACACAAGCTGCTTTTGTAATTATCTAAAAGTGCCATCGTGTGATGTCTAGTAATCCCATACGTTATTGGTAAATGCTGTTCGTGCCTGTTCTCAAATGAATTCAAGCATCAAGATTTAATTATATAATTTTTTTTTGATCCCATTGATAATGATGTAGTTGTTTGATGTCTAGTAGTTCTTTGTTAATGGGAACATGAGTAAAATATTGATATCAAAATTCATCAGTGCTAGAACATTTCTAAAGTATGCGATTTAGTCAAATGATACTGTGATGATAATATTTCAATCATGTTGTGGTCTTCTAAGTATTGTTGGATTAAAATAGTATTCATATAAAGTGAGCAGTGGTCCATATTTGAAGTGGATTTAATTTCTGATATTATAATACATTTCTGGATATTGTGCATGTTTCTTTAAATGCTTCGTAAGATTGTAAGAAAATACCATTTTTAGTTGATTAAGTTTGTTGCTGGCTTCTCTGTACGTGTGTTGGGATTGTATAATGTGTTCGTTAAAACAGCTATAAAGTTCCTCAGGATGAAACCGACATGAACATGAGGTATACACAATATGAAAAGGTCGAGACATTTCTAACAAATGATAGACACATTAACGAAGGTGTTAGCAAACCTAATGATGTCTCGTTTACACGACTCCATACATCGCCTCAGACACTAGAAAAGTTTTAATTAACTTAAATATCCAAAATAAGAGGACAGTGACGTCAACTTTTCTAACAACAGTCTTCAAAGAGACTTTTTAATTTTGCATGATTCTTTCAAAAATCCTCTAATTTAGATGAATTATAGCAATTCAAATCGTGACATCATTTCTTGAAACGTTTTAGTTTTTTGTATTTAATTCATTTGAACTACATGGATTGTTTCTATGCATACGTGTTGAAATTGGTTATTATAAACATAATACATGTGTTGTTGACCATGAACATTGAACAAGTCGAAATAACTCTGCCTGTCTGTCTGTCTGTCTGTCTGTCTGTCTTTCGCAACATATCAGTTCGTGTTTTATGTGAACACAATCTTTTATACCATGATAAAACATCATTGAAAGTAAACATTTTAAAAGGCTTGAATTTGCACAATTATGTTTGAATGAATTTCTACTAGTTTGGTGAATCATTAATGTAAGTAAAATATCTCAATTTCAACATGTGAAATGTTGCCAATATATCATATGTGAGTGAAAATAAACTGTTTTTAGATGTACAGCGATCCTGAAGAAAGTTAAATAAACTTTTACTAAGTCATTTTCGTTTGTACGAAGTTGCGCGAGAGGGTGGTCTTCTGTTCTGGGGGAGCCCGATGCATACCCATTTGTCCGGCAGGCTCGCCACTAACTTAACTCACATTTGCCCAGGCTAGGGATCGAACCCATGTCTCCCTGGTGAGAAAAAGGTGTGTTAACCACTGCGCTTACCGGACAACCCTAAGTGAGTCAATTCAATATATTTAACTCCAAATAGGTAAGTAAACATCGAATCAAATGATACACATGTGTATACACTTTGTGTATCAATTAAGCATTAATGATTAGGTGTATTTCGATTCCATATTTTAATAAATCAAATAAACACAAAGCTAAAATTTATAGCTTGAATTGTGTTTTTAATTACAGGTTGTAAATGGTAAATGAAAAACTAGTCCCGTTTAATTATGTAAGTTTGTAACAGAACAATGAGCTGTTACTCGCATTCAAGAACACTTGCAACAAACTACAGGTGTCCCAGATCTGGCTGACAACGTGTAAAAAACGCAAGAACGGACAATTCATAACGTTGACCTGTGACCTTGTTTTAAACGGCCTCTATCACAGCACGTTATATCGGTCATAGTAAGTTTAATTGTTTTGCGACGTCCAAGACGAATTCGCCGGTCTATAGGAGCCATAACATCGTACGTTGTACAAAGTATGCTATTACACCATCGAGTGGCTCGTATACAGTTTGAACAGATATGACGTCAACGTGTTGCCTTGGCCAGCCCTGTGATGAGATATGAACCCTGTTAAGCATATATGGGACGAGGTTGGTCCATGGCAGACTACTAGATGCGACAATAACAACCTGTATGATTTAGGAAACGCTCTCGATAAGGAAAGGAATAATACTCCTTCTGACATCATTATCCGTAAAAGAGAAGTTCATACATGATATTAAATGAATATCACCATCAATTCTTACCAATTGGCCTGTGGTAAATCATTATGGCACTCGTTGTTTGAACAGTAAATCAAATTGCAATCTTCTTTAACCATTATCTCCTGTTTGAGGCCCCAAATAACTTGTAAATATTAGTCATTTCAATAAACACATGGTATCAGTTATATATTGCTCAACATTTGAATGTGAAACATGACACACTTCTCTTAGAAACAATATATTTAAATATACCTTCACTAAACCTAACAAGCATTGCAATAGAGACACACTCAATAATGCCTGAATGAAGGACTACGTATTTAAATGATATTGTAGGAAAAAAACAACATTCGTTTCGATTTAGATATGAAAGTAATGCGTAACGTAGTAAAGGTAAGAACAACTCTTCGTTTGTCCTTATTTTTTGTAGTTTGCTACCTGCATTATTTATTTGCATCGCCTCTTTTGATCAGAACTTGGCCAGGTGCATGTATGTGTTTTGTTTTACTACTTATGAAGAAAGAAATATATTTTATTTAAGTAATTAATTAATGCTTATTTCTTAATATATTAACTGTATTATTAACCATAAGATGTGATTGCTAATTGGTTCATCTACAATCTGATTGAAGTGATAATATGATTTTACAAACTGTTTTTCCTTTAAGCGCATTTAGTGCACTTTATTTCTAATTTTAGTGTTTTACTGTTCTTCGTCTTAAATACGACTAGTTGCAGCTGCCTTTTTTTTATCTTTTTCTGTGACAGTTTATTCCATTGTGAACCATTAAAAGTGCTTACTTGTACTTTGTATTAACTTTTATGTTATGTGTTTAAAATATCATATTAGTTTTAATCGTCTACTTTTGACTTATCTGTGAATACTCTACAATGTTTAGCAATATTAAACTTTGTTATGATCTCAATATTATTCGCGTTTCATTCGTCGTATACTATATACTCGAATGACATTTTTATGAGTTATACTCTATAGACATTTCATGTCTAAAAGCACATTTTTTATTTTAGGTTGATTCTGTTGTTATTTTTTTAATGACCTTTCAGTAAAAAGCTATTAAAAGCTTATGTCTATATGTTACATGATATCCGAAAATAAACAAATACTGACTTGACTTGACATGACTTGTCTCAACGTGTACGTACCACAAGATGCCTGAAACCTCTTTACTTGATCAAGTTCACCTGCGATCACGTGACAATCCTTAAAGCAGATAAAGGTATTGTCGTAGTTATAAAAGTCATTCCGTCGTAAAACAGGAGGAAGTTGGGAACTCTCTTGAGAAAACAGATTGTCCGATCAATTATTACATGGACAATTCTACTATTTGTCCTGTGAATTACGAGACTTTAAGGATCTATTAGCACCTCTTATTTGGCGAAAAGAAAAAAAATAATATTTGTTTCGCTTAAAAGAACAGGAGAACGTTGGTTTTATTGTAATTTATATCTACAGGAAGGTAGTTTCCTATAAGTCGAAACAAAAGAATATTGTTTTATATGCATTTTGGCTATGCTTATAGAAAGTAGTTTTTAAAGTTGAACATTGATAATGCTTTTCAAGCATTAATTTTTTAGACAGTGCTTGCGAGTATGCAGCGTCCATAAAAGTCCGTTTTGACTTTCTACCCTGTAACATGAAAATAAAACGTTATTAAAGTTGTTCTTAATAAATAGCTCGTGCGTAGTTGTTTACTGTCGACTTAACGTAAATGCCAAACAGCTCTGGAGGGATGACATCAATCAAATGTTTAAAGTAGAATAATATATATTATATATACACCACACTTTCAATCACGTTTCGCTATTCATTAAAGACGTCTTAAACGGTAGGGAATGATATACACAGATATGCCCAGATCCGGTAAAAGTACCATAAACCATGTCTGTTTTGTAATAATACTAGTGTTTAAACATTGACCTGGTCTGAATTCAGTAAGCCATTATAATTTTTCGAGAATTTGAGTGTGAATGCACTCCATACGCACATCATTTCAAAATACCTAATTACTGACGCTGAACATTTTTACAAAACAAGAATTGTAATTTATAGGTTCATACAATTTTCGTTAAGTGTCGTAAATAATGGTATGCAAGATGTGTTCCCGTATAGAAATTCATAATTAACTGAGGAAATACGCATCCAGACGTGTTGTAATCAATAATTCACTTTTGATGTAAGGATGTCTTTCAAAAATTGAATATATTTTATGAACAGAGATAATGTTGTGACCATTAGTTGTGCATAAAAAAGCGAATTAAATGGCACTATATAACATTAACGATAAATCCAATAGTCACTTTATATCTGCGCTGAAAAAAATTCTCATAAAATAACAAGCATATTTTGTATCCATGTAGTTTTGCACTTGCTTGTTCGATGCTGACAATCACGTTTTATATTTGTTACTTTAGTCTCTATCTGTGTGACACTTTTCATCAACCGAACGTATATTGCCCTGCCTGGACTGCTAGGACCCGTGTTATTAAAAAAGTAGTGGTAAGTTGCTTTTTTCCTGATTACACAGAATGTTCGTAGGTATCTAAGCTCCACAATATTACCGTTTGTAATTTAGTTTCATAATAATTTCGCACGTATCATAACTTTTTAATATGTTAGTTTAAACGTATGTATTTTACAACGATTTTGTAACAAGTTTTTACAACATAATATTGATCATTCTCGTTGGCGCGATGTAACGCGAGAGCGTGGTCTTGTGTTGTGGGGAAAACCGGAGAACCCGGAGGAAACTCACTTTTCCGGCCTGGTAGCCACAAACAACACTCACATGCGCCAAGGCCGGGAATCGAAACCGGGTCGCCTTGGTGAGAAGCAAGTGCATTAACCACTGCGCTAAGCGGACAACCAGATATATTCATAAGTATCTTGCAACATGTAAACTCGTAGTCTAACAATAAAACATAGCCTAAGATACTAAGACATTCAAGTCGTGTTATGATTTTGAATATAAGTTCCATTATGTATTCTTCAGTATCTGAATGTCACTTATATTCGTTAGTATATTAATTTCAACATATGTTAGGAGATAACTTACTTCCATAATATGTCTGTTGGTCTTCTAGGCCCAGTTTATAGTCGTAAGCATAATAGTTTCATACCATGTTGGTGAGTATCTCTTTGTCATAATATGTTCGTTATTATCTCAGTTTAGTATTTTGTCGGTTAGTATCTCAGTTTCATAATAAGTTTGTTAGTATTTTTGTTTCATAATATATGTGTTACTATATAAGTATCTTCATTAGTATCTTAGTATTCTAATATATTCGTTAGTAACATAGTTTCATAATATTTTCGTTAGTACCCTTGTTTCATAATATTGTCGTTAGTTTCTTAGTTTCATAGTATGTTCGTTGATATGTTAGTCCAATAATATGTTTGTTAGTTTCTTCGATTACAATTTGTTACCAAGTTTGCAATTCTTGTTTTTATTTTAATTTGAACTATTCATACATAGTTTTTAATTCATGTATCGTATGAATGTTTAGCTTTGTAATTGGTATATCTTGCATGCACATTTATTTCTAAATATCTCCGCTGAATAAAGTATCTATTGTGTATACATTTGATAAAGCTTGAACAAATCCGAATTTCGGAATAGGGGTTGCATATGATCAACTTGCTTTGCGTTTCATTTGTAAGGGCTCTTAGTGCAGTAAAAAGGAAAATATCAAACAATTGATCTTCAGAAAACAAAACAAATATGTAATTTCACGTCCGATTCGATATGAAATTAAATTAAAAGATAAACTGCAATAAGTGAATGCAAAATGTGCGTTTTGTTATTAATTTTACGTCAGAAAAACTACCATTAAATAAATTTAAAATGGTGCCAAACCATAACATCAATGTAAAGGAAGCGATCGTTAGGTTAGCTTATTCGTCGGTCGGATTCCTTAAATCAATTATTGTCGGCGTTGGCAATTATACCTCCAGTGAGCATTAGCCTTTAGCCGCCAAACGAAATATCAAATAGCGTAGAACATCACTTTTAACAAAGTACATAATACTTAAGAGCGAGACAACGCTTTTCCTGTTTGATGAGTGCTATATTAGATGTACTTTAAGCGTCTCTATAAGGATACTCTCAAATTATTATTATGACTCTAAGACATATACTTCAATATAGGTCTCTTAAATATCATTGCAATTCCTGTAAGAGTCTAGTCATGTTTCATCAGAAATAGTTATAAACCATCAGCTAACCTGAATGTGTACCATATCGTCTTGGTTGTTTTATTTATTTTAACCGTCGTCCATGAAACAAGATTTAAAAGGTAAACAAACAAAACAAAATTGCATTTGCAAACAGAGGCACGATTACTAAATTTACAATAACAATACAAGAATCAAGCTCAAAAGCCAGTGCGGTTGTTTAGCTTTCATATCGGTGCCGGATTTATAAATATGCCACGGCCCTCCCCGCCGAATGCCAATCGGGTCACGCGCAATAACTATGACATTAAAGCTCGTTTTAAAAGCAAGACTCTGTAAGAGGAACTATTTTTCCGTCAACATTAATCGAAAATTACTACGAGTTTTGTCATCATTAAACAACAATGCATGTCATTTATCTGTTCGAAAACGCTTGTTACATAATAATACAATATCATAATTAACATTTATGTTTTATTGTCTTTGAACAGGAAACGAAAGCTTGATTTTCTTCTTTTGAAAAACATTGAATATTGCCCGAGTTACCACAAATGCTCATCATTAAAACATGGCGTGTAGCGTAAAAGAATCATGTTAGTATGTAAAATGCTAAGGTCATCTTTGGTCATTTGTCATAGGTTAAAGTTTTCCTGTTAAATGGCTCGTCAAGATATAACAACGCAATGAATTTAAGAAAATAACATAACACCAACTTGAATGTGCATCATGGCAAAATATGGCAGGTCAACACAAGGAAAATGTGATCAACACCAGATGAGGTCGTTGCTTAAATGATAGAGACCGAAAACATTCATGTTATTCCTCCGAAATTATTTTGATAAACACTGGAAGTGATAGAAATTGAAACTTCACCACAGCTGATATGAAACTATATTCAATAAAAATATACTAATGTTTTGATTAAGATATATTTTTAACACATGTAATTCATGTCCATTTATGGGTCTCAAATTTACATATATACTCGGCAATACATCTATTTCATACATCTATAATATATAATATATTCATTCATACCAGACATCATGGTATTTTAAGTCGACCTTTGATGTTTTGTTTTTTTCAATTGTAACTTGAGTAATATTACTGTTGTATTATCATGTGCATTGGCAACATGTACATTGTAGCAAGATCTAGTCACTTTTTGACTACGTAGTCTACCTTGGAAAGAACTATTCCATCGTGTCACACTAATATCCTTTTCCTCGTAAAAAAAGAGACAAAACAATGAACTCCATATAAACAGTCTTACACAAAGACATTATAGTGTTAGGGAAATTTAAATCAACATGTCATTGAACCATTTTTATACATCCGTTCTTTAATAAACACATGGCAGAATTGTAAAGATATAAGCTTTTACATTTTAATGAACAATTGTTTACCTAGCCGTTCTTAAATAAAGACACAATTGACTTGTTAAGGGGTGAAAACTTACATTTCAATGATACATTTGTTATGAGAACGTTCTTAAATCAACACACGGCAGACGTGTTTAGAGAGAAGCTTTGCTTTGAAATAAACCAATGATTACGCAGTATGTCTTAAACAACACATGCCATACATTAAAATAGATGAAATTTAATACTTTAATGAACCGTTGTTAACTCAGCTTGTTTAGAATACAATCGAGGTATTAATGGGCCAACATTTTGCATTTGTCCATTGGTTTCAAAACATGCTAAAATCGCAACGATACTGGTCACAGTTCAGATCTATGATTGGCTTGCGACAAATGATGCGCGTACTCCACGCTATTATTCTTCATTTGGACTCCGACGAGTTAAGTACAGGTTTATTTTAAGTTCACTCTAACGCTTTTTGAGTTTCAACTAGATCGGAATTTGTTTTCAAATTTTGACGATTGAAATGAAGTGAAAGTCATTCATTCCCTAAGAAAAAAACAATCAAATTGTGAATGTTAGTCACCTATGCGTTCTTTCTGGATGATTTGGAAAACAGCAACACACGTAACGTAAAACTTGATACATAACTATCGTGTACGAAATTAATAAAGTAATGCTCTCCAAAATGGTCACCCCATTTTGTTTTTGTAATCGAGGTCCCAGTTGAAAAAAGAGCATTTGAAAAATTCGCAATTCGCTTGCTTTTCATTAAAAGGATGATGGCGAAATATTATTATTACAAAAGGCAAGGAGAATATATTTAAACAATCCTTGCCTTTAATTGCAAAGTGGAGTAAGAAGATATAAGTGCAACATTAGCGGATTTAACTTAAAGAAATTCAACTGCTCGAGAAAATTTGGCCTCGACGATATGCGAGTGGTCCTTAGTTATCCAAGACATGTTCTGTAATTGGTTCATGCGTACTTGCATAACTTCACTTTTGCATCGATATGCGAGTAGTCCTTAGTTATCCAAGACATGTTCTGTAATTGATTCATGCGTTCTTGAAGTACTCCTCTTTTGCAGCGATATGCGAGTGGTCCTTAGTTATCCAAGACATGTCTGTAATAGGTTCATGCGTACCTAAATAACTTCTCTTTCGCATCGATATGCGAGTGGTCCTTAGTTATCCAAGACATGTTCTGTAATTTGTTTCGTACGTCCTTGAATAACTTCTCTTTTGCATCGATATGCGAGTGGTCCTTAGTTATCCAAGACATGTTCTGTAATTGGTACATGCGTACTTGAATAACTTCTCTTCTGCATCGATATGCGAGTGGTCTTTAGTTATCCAAGACATGTTCTGCAATTGGTTCATGCGTTCTTGAATAACTTCTCTTTTGCATCGATATGCGAGTGGTCCTTAGTTATCCAAGACATGTTCTGTAATTGGTACATGCGTACTTGAATAACTTCTCTTCTGCATCGATATGCGAGTGGTCTTTAGTTATCTAAGACATGTTCTGTAATTGGTTCATGCGTACTTGCATAACTTCACTTTTGCATCGATATGCGAGTAGTCCTTAGTTATCCAAGACATGTTCTGTAATTGATTCATGCGTTCTTGAATAACTCCTCTTTTGCAGCGATATGCGAGTGGTCCTTAGTTATCCAAGACATGTCTGTAATAGGTTCATGCGTACTTAAATAACTTCTCTTTCGCATCGATATGCGAGTGGTCCTTAGTTATCCAAGACATGTTCTGTAATTTGTTTCGTACGTCCTTGAATAACTTCTCTTTTGCATCGATATGCGAGTGGTCCTTAGTTATCCAAGACATGTTCTGTAATTGGTACATGCGTACTTGAATAACTTCTCTTCTGCATCGATATGCGAGTGGTCTTTAGTTATCCAAGACATGTTCTGTAATTGGTTCATGCGTACTTGAATAACTTCTCTTTTGCATCGATATGCGAGTGGTCCTTAGTTATCCAAGACATGTTCTGGAATTGGTTCATGCGTACTTAAATAACTTCTCTTTTGCATCGATATGCGAGTGGTCCTTAGTTATCCAAGGCAAGTTCTGTAATTAGTTCATGCGTTCTTGAATAACTTCTCTTCTGCATCGATATGCGAGTGGTCTTTAGTTATCCAAGACATGTTCTGTAATTGGTTCATGCGTACTTGCATAACTTCACTTTTGCATCGATATGCGAGTAGTCCTTAGTTATCCAAGACATGTTCTGTAATTGATTCATGCGTTCTTGAATAACTCCTCTTTTGCAGCGGTATGCGAGTGGTCCTTAGTTATCCAAGACATGTCTGTAATAGGTTCATGCGTACTTAAATAACTTCTCTTTCGCATCGATATGCGAGTGGTCCTTAGTTATCCAAGACATGTTCTGTAATTGGTACATGCGTACTTGAATAACTTCTCTTCTGCATCGATATGCAAGTGGTCCTTAGTTATCCAAGACATGTACTGTAATTGGTTCATGCGTACTTGAATAACTTCTCTTTTGCATCGATATGCGAGTGGTCCTTAGTTATCCAAGACATGTTCTGTTATTGATTCATGCGTACTGGAATAATTATTATTTTGCATCGATATGCGAGTAAACCAATAGGGTTTTCTATCGTATTTAAGACGCTTCAATGAAATCAATTTCCTTACTCTCTAAATGTCTGTGGACGATATCTTCATTAGATTGTCATGTCTTTACTGATTGTGTAAAGACTATTAAAAGCGATCTAATATTCACAGCATGATAATACTCAATGTGAATTTGCAACACGGTATTATGAAAAACCTCAGACATATTAAAAAAAACGTTTTTTCATCTATTGTATCAATGGTTAGTTAAAAAACCGATTCATAAAATTGACTTTGGTGTATGAAATATGAATCAAATTATCAAAATGACATGAAAAAGCAGGAGTATGTCTCCTACCTACTTTTATTTGCTGTTGTTGTTTTATTTGATAAACACAGATAACTAACTCTAATTTATTTGTGGTACATTTGTTCGTACATTGCTTGTAATGTATTTTTTTTTATTTCAATACCACGAATTTTTCTAATTTAAAAGGGGAAAAAAACACTTCCCCGTTAATGCCAAGGTCAAACTGTTATCTCCATCAAATGAAGCACGTATAACTGATAACGGACAACAATTAGATGAAAAAAACATCAGAGCGGTGAAAAACACACACCGACATTTGCGAGGTTCTCAATAATTTAAGATTTCCAGTAAGGCATCATAATAGGAACTTTCTTGTTCTTAAAGAAGAGGTCTGTTATCGTAACATATTAATGCAAGATCGCGGAAAATATCTGATATATGTATGTATAAAAGCGGACAAAATGAACCAGCGATTGCGATTGTGATGTTTACAGACACCAGGTCAAGGCCGAAAAGACACTAAATGATCAAATCACAAACCAGTGAAAGATTTGCGGTTGTAAAAATGCATTTGGTTAGAACAACGATTTAAGATCACCGTGAATGAAATAGACTTAACATAAGTCAGTATTGAAAGTTTGTCAGTTTACTCGGTTAACTTATACAATAATGACGCCATATACTCGAGATAAGATGATCTTCAATTTTACGAATATATCTTTATGAACTTGATTTGCAAGGGCTTTCAGAGACGGTAATTGGATTGAATAGAACGAATCCTTGCCCGACATTTGATGAGAAATATACTTCTGTCTGTGTTATCTTCGTTTTCTTGCCATTCTACTTAACAAATTGACAAGATGCTTTTTACTGATTTTCCTGAAATTATTAATCATTAATGTGTTATGACATGATACGTCCCATGTTGTCTTCATGTTTTCATGGACGTACATGGACTTACACTTGAATTGTTCTTAGAACCAGACTTCAGCTGTAAGAAAACGCTTCGTGATGCGTCATTTAGTCTGAAAAACAACATTTATTGTTAGCAAAGAAGGTTATGTAATTTGCAATATTTATATTTATGCAAAGAAAAGAGCATTTGCTAACTGCTTGTCATGTTTCCTAAGATTTGATCGAGGAATTGCGGTATTTTTGTTAAATACTATTACTTTTAATATTAAGATTCAACAGCAATTGTAAGATTAAATATAAAGCAAGTATCAATGTCTATTGCATATATCCCTTGGTTTTTGGGGCATATTTTGAAGTATTAAGTAGGCAGATAGTTCATACTTAAAACAAGTATGATACAAAGTTGTGCGTTTACAACGGCAACGATAATGGAAGAACAATAACAACACATTATTGAGTTTGTCAAATTACAAATCATGTATGGTCTAGAGACCGTAGGTTATTCGATATGTAGGAACGTTCAATCCAACGACCCATCAGCCGGCGTTAATCTATTAACCAGAGCCATTGGTATACAATATTTCGTTTCCTACATAACAACGATAATGCCAACCAGCCAAATACGGCGAAAAACTTTAAAACAGTGCCGTTATTGGATATTGGTGTATTTTATATATAACAAATTTACAGCCTAATAACCACTAGAAGGCGTTAACCTTTCAACAAGGGACATGCATAATATGGCTAATAGTTTTATATTTATAAAAAAAATATTTTAGCGCCTTGTTTTCGGCATTGTCATGATGATTTAAAAAACACACTGCTATACAAGTTGTTTTTTAACCAATGATTTTTAACAATGATTGACAAAATACTGTCATTTAAGAACGCGTGCTTTAAACCTAGTTCTTGTCATATTTTCTAGATTATCAGGAAGAACATTTCAATCCAATCCAATTAACCTGCGAAAAGACACGAATCAGTTAAACTGTTGCATTGGCTGTTTTAACACACGGAGTATTGGGGTCTCTGTGGAGCAAACATCTAGCGACAGAGTAGCAGTGCATTGTCTACGAAGCATTTCGTTTCGTTTACCCGGATAGCTTAAACTCCAGACATCGGGGTTCAGAGGGGTTCAGAGTTTCTTTTGAGTTAAACAGCTGTACATATTGGCTTCAAACGCAATACATTGTGTTGATTACTGAAACTTAAGTCACGCACACCCTAGGGCTGACCCGATATAAACAACAAGAATATAGGGCTAGGCAGTTTCACAGCATAAGCCCAGCTACAGTATCTTCACACAATTATTAGATTGTTGAAGATATTTATCATTTGATGTAATACCTACTATATGCGTCTGATTGTAAGAATATATGTGGTTACGTCTGCACTTAATTAATACATTATCTCAAGAATATTAATTTCGGATGCGAGCTTTCACAGATTATTTTTTTTAATTGTTTCAATTGTAACCTAAAGGCTGCAGACATGTTCAGTAATGAACAAAAATACGCTTAAATAAACAACTCAAACATTGCACTGTCAGCTGTCAGCTGGTCAATTCATTAGAAGTCGAGAAGTGAATGATAAACGTCGACTTGATAGTGTTATGTGCTCCCTTAGAGGTTATGCGACAACAGACAGTATCTGTACTGGTTTCTGCGTACTTGAATGTATCTTGTTATTATATTCATAATTATTTATATTTGTTTTGTATAATGTAAAATAAATGAATTCATTGTTAATGTTGCATTTAGTTTCTTCTACCTGATACTGATTCTGTTCTCTATATATATCACCGTATAACGTCTACGAACACTTTATAAAATAATAATAGAGAATATGTTTACAAAAATGCCAAGCATTGTTCGCTATAAGTAGCAATTAGAAATGCATAATATAAATTAATGTGTTGACTCAGATTATGTTTTTTTTTTCATTAGAGAGAAGTGTGTGTGCAGAAAGAAAATGTTAAATATCTACCAAGTCAATTATTTCAAAACAAGATTGATCAACGAAAAAATATTCAGGAACAGTCAAATACCCGTGATGACCATCAATAACTGTTGAGGCAACTTATATGATAGTGGTATAACCCAAATAACGGGGACTGAAACTTTATTAATAAGAATCTTGATTAGAAATACATATATAAACCGACTCTCAACGAGAGACTTATAACACAACCAAGATACATTACCATGCCTTATAGACACTCAACGAGAGACTTATAACACAACCAACATACATTACCATGCCTTACCGACACTCGACGAGAGACTTATAACACAACCAACATACATAACCATGCCTTACCGACACTCAACGAGAGACTTATAACACAACCAATATACATTACCATGCCTTACCGACACTCAACGAGAGACTTATAACACAACCAACATACATTACCATGCCTTACCGACACTCAACGAGAGACTTATAACACAACCAACATACATTACCATGCCTTACCGACACTCAACGAGAGACTTATAACACAACCAACATACATTACCATGCCTTACCGACACTTAACGAGAGACTTATAACACAACCAATATACATTACCATGCCTAACCGACACTCAACGAGAGACTTATAACACAACCAATATACATTACCATGCCTTACCGACACTCAACGAGAGACTTATAACACAACCAACATACATTACCATGCCTTACCGACACTCAACGAGAGACTTATAACACAACCAATATACATTACCATGCCTTACCGACACTCAACGAGAGACTTATAACACAACCAATATACATTACCATGCCTTACCGACACTCAACGAGAGACTTATAACACAACCAACGTACATTACCATGCCTTACCGACACTCAACGAGATACTTATAACACAACCAACATACATTACCATGCCTTACCGACACTCAACGAGAGACTTATAACACAACCAACATACATTACCATGCCTTACCGACACTCAACCAGAGACTTATAACACAACCAACATACATTACCATGCCTTACCGACACTCAACGAGAGACCTATAACACAACCAACATACATTACCATGCCTTACCGACACTCAAAGAGAGACTTATAACACAACCAACATACATTACCATGCCTTACCGACACTCAACGAGAGACTTATAACACAACCAACATACATTACCATGCCTTACCGACACTCAACCAGAGACTTATAACACAACCAACATACATTACCATGCCTTACCGACACTCAACGAGAGACTTATAACACAACCAACATACATTACCATGCCTTACCGACACTCAACGAGAGACTTATAACACAACCAACATACATTACCATGCCTTACCGACACTCAACGAGAGACTTATAACACAACCAACATACATTACCATGCCTTACCGACACTCAACAAGAGACTTTTAACACAACCAACATACATTACCATGCCTTACCGACACTCAACAAGATACTTTTAACACAACCAACGAACATTACCATGCCTTATCGACACTCAACGAGAGACTTATAACACAACCAACATACATTACCATGCCTTACCGACACTCAACAAGAGACTTTTAACACAACCAACGTACATTACCATGCCTTACCGACACTCAACGAGAGACTTATAACACAACCAACATACATTACCATGCCTTACCGACTCTCAACGAGAGACCTATAACACAACCAACACACATTACCAAGCCTTACAGACTCACAGCGAGAGACTTATAACACAACCAACATACATTACAATGCTTTACCGACACTCAACGAGAGACTTATAACACAACCAACATCCATTACCATGCCTTACCGACACTCAACGAGAGACTTATAACACAACCAACATACATTACCATGCCTTACCGACACTCAACGAGAGACTTATAACACAACCAACATCCATTACCATGCCTTACCGACACTCAACGAGAGACTTATAACACAACCGACATACATTACCATGCCTTACCGACACTCAACGAGAAACTTATGACACAATCAACATACATTACCATGCCTTACCGACACTCAACGAGAGACTTATAACACAACCAACATACATTACCATGCCTAACCGACACTCAACGAGAGACTTATGACACAACCAACATACATTACCATGCCTTACCGACACTCAACGAGAGACTTATAACACAACCAACATACATTACCATGCCTTACCGACACTCAACGAGATACTTCTGACACAACCAGCATACATTACCATGCCTTACCGACACTCAACGAGAGACTTATAACACAACCAACATACATTACCATGCCTTACCGACACTCAACAAAAGACAAATGACACAATCAAAAACCTAATCAACATTCAACGAGAGACTTATTATGCCAAGGTATTGGATACAAAACTGAACAAACACTCAACAAGAGACGAGTTAAAAATCAGGCATATATAACATAGCCAAACCGACACTGAACGAGTGACTAATCACGCAACAGACATACGTTCCAAAGCCTAACTGGTTCTCGACGAGAGAATTATAACTTAACAAGCTCATACTCCAGAGCCTAATTGACCTTCAACGCGAGGCTTATGACACAGCATACTCGCATACCCCAGCTTAACAGACAATGAACGAGATACTGTTTGCACAACATGTACACATTGCATGTACACATTTTTCCTTTATCCACCCTTCACTAAAGGCAACATTTTGCACAGACATAAAACTAATATTGATTTTTTTAAATGCACCGTGCGTTTGAGAGCTACCATTCTGTTGCCGTTTCTTGTTGTATTTATAGATAATAAATTGCACACTATTGCACGATACGCGCCTTATTTTAAGTATAAAATGGAAACACACCGAAACTACGTTGTTGATTAATACAAGAACACCACGCACGTCGTGCGTTTTTGATGACTGCTATAGTAGATTTACTTTAATCGTCTGAATAAGGATACTCTTCAATTAATATTATGACTCTGACACATATGCTTCAATATAGGTCTCTTACGTATCATTGCAATACCTGTAAGAGTCCTATCATGTTTCATCAGAAAGAGTAATAAAACATCAGATAACCTGAATGTGTATCATTTCGTCTTGTTGTTTTTTTTGTTTCTTTATAACCGTCGTCCATCAAACAAGATTTAAAACGGAAACAAACAAAACAAAATTGCATTTGAAAACAGAGGAACGATCACTATATGGCCAATAAAAAACAAGAATCACGTTTAACAGCCAAAAATATTGTGTTTTTCATCTTTCACACCTGTGCCGGACACTTTAATATGCCAAACACCCTTCCCCGCCAGACGAGTCACGCACAACAACTTTGACATCAAAAATAGTTCTAAAAGCATGAACCTGATAGAGGAACTATTTTGCCGTCGAGATTGAGCGCAAATTACTACGGGTTTTGTCATCAGTTAACAACAGTGCACACTATTTAAAATCTGTTTGAAAACGCAGGTAACATAATAATACAATATCATTAGCAACTGTTATATTTTAACGGAACTTGAGTTTCTTCCTTTAGAGAATATGGAATATTGCCGGAGTTACCACAAATGCTCACCATAAAAAGATGACGTGTAGCGTAAAAGGATCATGTCAGTACGTCAAATGACAGGGCCACACTTAAGTCATTGGTCATTGTTTAAAATTTCCCTATTTAATGGCTTGTTCAAGCTATAACAACGCAATAAATTTAAGAAAATAACATAACACCAACTTTAATGTGCATCATGGCAAAATATGGCAGGCTAACACAGGAAAATGTAATCAACAACATATCATGTATTTGCTTAAATGATAGAGACCGAAAACCTACTTTCTTTGAAAACAATGCCGTTTTATAAACACTGCAACTAAAATAAATGGAAACTTTCACCACAATTGATACGGAACTATATTCAATAAAAAATGTTTGATTAAGATTAATATTTTCAACACAGTTATTCAATGTCCATTTTTGTGTCTTATATTTAATATATTCTAAGCAATATATTTTTGTAATACATTTATGATATAACATATGTTCAATTATGCCGGACATCAAGCTATTTTAGGGCGACCTTTGATGCTTTGTATGGAATGTTTTCTTTTTAATTATTGTAGCTTGAGTAATATAACTGTTGTTTTATCATGAGCATTGGCTGTTTAACAAAATTAAGTCATTTAGACTAGGTAGTCTACCTTGGAAAGGACGATTTTACATCGTATCAAACTAATATCCTTTTTCTCGTAAATAAGGGACAACAACAATGCACTCCATATATACAGTCTTACACAAAAACTTTAAATCGTTAGGGAAATTGTATTCAACATTTTAATGAACCATTGTTTATACAGCCGTTCTGAAATATAGAAACAGCAGACTTGTTAAGAGATGAAATCTTAAATTTAAATAATACATTTGTTATGAAGCCGTTCTTTAATAAACACACGGCAGACGTATTAAGAGATAAAGTTTGGTTTGAAATAAACCAATGCTTACGCAGTAGGTCTTAAATCAACACATGGTAAACTTTTAAGGAGATGAACTTTTACATTTTAATGAACCGTTGTTCATGCAACTTGTTTAGAATCAAATTACGGTTATAATGAGTTACAATTTGCATTGGTCCATTGGTTTTAAAACATGCATAAATGTCAACGATACTGGACACAGCACTCAGTGCTATTACTTTTCATTCAAGATCAGGACTCCAATGAGTTAAGTTCAGTTTTTATTCAGTTCATTCTGACGCTACTTGAGTTTCAGTTAGCCCGGAATTTGTTTTCGAATTTTGACGATTGAAAAGAAGTGAAAGTCAGTCCCTGCGAATTAACCAATTAGATTGTGAATGTAAGTCACCTTTGAGTTCTTTCACGATGATTTGAAAAAACAGCAACACACGTTACGTAATACATGGTAAATAACTATTTGTGTATCGTTTACGAAATTAATGAAATAATATTATCCAAAATGGTGACCCCATATTTTTTGTCATCGCGGTCCCATTTGGAATAAGAGCTTTCATTAAAAGGATGATGGCGAAATATCTTTATTACAAAAGGCAAGGAGAATATATATTAACAATCCTTGCCTTCAATTGCAAAGTAGAGTAAGAAGATAAAAGTGCAACATTAGCGGATTTAACCTTAAGAAATTCGATTGCTCGAGACCATTTGGCCAGGACGTTATGCGAGTGGTCCTTAGTTATCCAAGACATGTTCTGTAATTGGTTCATGCGTACTTGAATAACTTCTCTTTTGAAACAACTATGTATATTCATTGCTTCCAGGTCCTTAGGTGATAAACCAATAGGGTTTTATATCGTATTCTAGACGCTTCAATGAAATCAATTAATTAACTGTCTAAATGTCTGTGGACGATATATTTTTCATAAATTGTTATGTCTTTACTGATTGTGTAAAGACTATAACAAAGCAATCTAATATTCACAGCATTATTATACTCAATGTGAATTTGCAACACGGTATTATGAAAAACCTTAGACATATGAAAAATAATGTTTTTCATCTATTAGCATCAATGGTTAGTTAAAGAACCGATTCATAAAATGGACTGTGGTGCATGAAATATGAATCAAATTATCAAAATGACATGAAAAAGCTGGAGTATGTCTCCTACCTGCTTTTATTAGCTGTTGTTGTTTTATTTGATAAACACTGATAACTTACTCTATTTCATTTGTGGTTCATGTGTTCGTACATTGCTTGTTATGTATATGTTTGATTTTAATACAACTTCTTTTTCAAAATAAAAAGTGAAAATAACGTTTCCCCGTTGATGCCAAGGTTTTACAGTCATCTCCATCAAATGAAGCACGAACAACCTAGAGCGGACTGCAAAAAGATGAAAAAAACATCAAAGCGGTGAAAAACACACACCGACATTTACGAGGTTTTCAATAATCTAAGATTCCCAATAAGGGATCATAACAGGACATTTCTTGGTGTTAAAGAAGAGTTTTGTTATCGTATCATATTAATGCAAGATCGCGGCAAATATCTGATATTTGTATGATTAAAAGCGGACAAAATGAACCAGCAATTGCCAAGACTGTATCGTACGTTTATTTAGCTGGTATTGTTGTTGTGCTTTAGGTTTCTATTGTATTTACAATAGAAAATCTAATATAAACGAAGTTTACAGACATAGGGTAAGGGCCTAAAAGACACTGAACGATTATCACAAACCGGTGAACGATTTGCGGTTGTAACAGTGCATTTGGTTAAAACAAACGATTTAAGATCATGGTGAATAATAATGACTTACCAAAATTCAATATTGAAAGGTTGTCAATCTTATATATGCGGAAACAACGTTTTCGATTTTCTCAAATACAACACGCACCCGTGCGTTTAGTAATTCACACATTCATTTATGATATTTTCGCACCAAAACTTGCATATTTTTAAATATAGTAAATTATTTTCATTTGTATGTCTGCTGTATTACAGCAAGTTTTAATTGGATTAAATAGAAATGTTCTTCCTGTTAATTAAGAAAAAAAATCAAGACTTGACAATAGTCAAATTTACAACAAACTTAAAAGCGGTTATATGTGTCACTTTATGGAAATGTACTGTTTCGTCTGTTTTTGAGAAATAATATTGCAAATCTTTAAAAATCTTCTTTATTAGGAAGAAACAAAGCGTTTCAGAACTGCGGGAAGTATAAAAGGTACTGTTTTTTAATTTTAAATAAGGCTCCCATTTGAAAGGATAACGCCGTTTTTAGGGTTAATGTCTCTAACTTTGTTATATAGAACAAACACATTCTGTTAAAGATCAAACAGCATTGTTGTTTTTTTGTGTTTTTTTAATACCACTTGTTATTTCATTACTCGGAGGTAACAATGCTTACTGTTGCTTTTATCAGTTGGAAAACATTATGTTGTGAAGTGCTAAACGTAAATGCTGAACGTAAACTAATAATTCGTTTGATGGCTGATTTTTTGTTTCAAACACGATTTGTTTTATCGTTCTTGTTCATTGTATTCAATTAAATGATTGGTCTGATTAGACTTTGAACACATTTCCATTTTAAATTTGATGAATAATGGAGCAAATTTGTAGTCGAGAACACAATTATAAGTAAAAGGTATCCTTTGATTTTCGAAAAATATTGATTTTATTAAATTTAAACAAAATTAGTGTTATATGTATTTGTGTTCATTGGAAAATCGCGCGAGAAACATAGCGGTGACCTTATTTTACGTCATCTTCAAACAAGTCATCTAATTTGAATGAACAATTATTGTTATTAAACAAAAGAAAATAGATACTCCTAAATACTGTTATTTTTCAATACTGTTTTAAATAAATAATTTACTATTTTAATAGTTCTAGTACTTTGATTTTTACCGCATTGTGAGACTGAACATGCAAATTGTATATCGGATCGGCTTTTTTATTCAGGGAAGTGAATGACGCAATGGTATCATCTCCGAAATAGGAGGCCATTTCAATAAAGATCTTTCTCGGTTTCAGTTTAAAAATAAAATCTTAGTGACATTATTTCATAGTTTTACTTCATATTTGTGTGAATTTAACTTAAGCAAGAATGCAAATTAAACACATAGACAAAGATATTTATAAATTACCATTTTTGACGTTTACACTGATTGGAAGTAATTCATGTATCAACCCAAATTCTGTAATAACACGACCCTTCGTATTCGATAAATGTATGGCTGCTAGCCAAAGAACAAACCTCTGACAGGATTATATTTTTCAAAATATGTTTGCTATGACATTCTTAAAATCTTGATACACAATGAATCCCGCCCGGTCGTGTTTTAGCTCGCTGTAAATAAATTTCTTGTCAAATGTCTGGCAACATTTTTATAAGTTACAGAAATATCATGCTAGTCGAGCCCGTTACGACCTGTAACTTCCTAGACAGGCAAATGATGTCCTCTGCACAACATACTCATTTTCTACTTCGTAAATGCAAATCATGACCGATAAAACAGAAACCTTTTTATCCTGAGTGGATTTAAGTTTATTATGCATGATGACCGGAAAAACGCTCAGGATTGTTTTCTTTGAACTGCAAACCTTTAAGACATCATTGTAATTGTTTGGTATGTCATTCATGATTATTTAAACAAATATCTGTCGTAAAAATCGTTATAACCGCCTTAAAGTTGATATAAATAACATTACGGACATATGCATGTACACGATTGCGTCTCTGTAAAAGCTTCCCCCAAAGCGAGAGAGTGTACAGCCTGTATGCATAAATGCCTTCCACCCGGCTGCACCATATTTGACTGGAAATTCACAATGTCTGTTTGATGTTTTAATCTATGTCTATTGAACTGGGAATTATCAATGTTGGATATTTCAGTATGCATTTATTTGACTCGGATATTCCATTGCTTCTGCTAATGTACGTCTTATCATTAGCGTTTGATTCCATTATATATTATATTCAATATATTATATTCAATGCCAGTATTGATTAATTGGATATCCCCACATCTTTTTGGCACAATTTACAAAACAGTTCATATCATTTTACACCCTGTATGCACTATAAAAATGCAAGGTATTTAAGAATTGTGTGAAAACACAGGTAAAATAATAATACAAGATCGTTAGCAATTGTTATTTTTTACTGCCTTGGAATAGGAATGACAACAAGAAATCTTCTCTGGGAAAGCATACCATACTGCCAGAATGACCATATGTAAATAAATTTCCGGATGCGTTTTTCTCGGGAATTTCCTTTCATTATTCCGGTACAAATAAAGCTTTCTTTCCCTTTATTGTCTTGGCTTCATTATAGCCAAGCATTATACCTTAATGTTCATAATGACGTGAAGTGTACTAAACTTATGTCAGTATGTCTAATGCCAAGGTCAAACTTTTGTCTTTGGTTGAAGTCTCCATGTTTAATTGCATATTAGTCTTAATGTTATTTTTTGCATAATGTGGCATTGTTTTCAAGTGGATGCGTTCTCTGATGAGGCTTAATATATTATACATTAGATTATTGTGTTCATTCTCTGTGTATATATAGTTTTTCGGTCCGTATTCCAATATATTTTAATAAAAATAAGTTTGTATGGCGTCAGAGGTCCATATCATGTTTTTGGCTGGTCCGGACCTCGCCAAAAATTCAATATCGACAGCTGACGTCATATGATATGGACCTTTGCAGTAAAGAAACTGGTGAATGCTGATTGCAATTTTCAGAACGACATTTTTTTCGCAAGTAAACATTATTAGATTTGCTCAGTAAACACATCAAAGCGCTTTAAGATTATTAGATATTAAAAGTGTCGATATACTATAAGAAATATAACACACCACTTCGGGCCATATGACATTATAAGGACCGGCAAATCAACCCCCGAAGGTGAATGGACCTCGGCTTATCTGATGAATTTATGAACAATTAATGCACTGGCAAAGTGATAATGCATTTCTGGTTTAAGTGACATTTTGTCATTCACCACAGAAATGGAATAAACTATCGACGAGTTTCGTTGAATGCTGTTTCACAGTGTCCAGCATTTGCGGGTGGGGTAAGATGTTCACATCACGTGTAGATTTTCAAGTAGATTGTTATGCCAGTGTCATTATTATGGAGAGTGATGGGAGTTTATGGGCGAGTGATTGTTGAGTTCGAATGGTAGCGGTCATTAATAGGATGCTGAAACACTATTTGTGCTTTTTCTCTGACATTGCAGAATATAGAAAAGAAGTCCATTTCACCGGTCACATGACAACCTGACTGTAGATAAACATTTCCATGTGTTCTACTTTCCTTATAACCTAAAATTTACACGGCACCTTGTTATTGGACCGATTTGTATGCAAGTGACAGGATAGAATGTCATATCACACTCAGTGGTGTGTAACATTTCTTAATTAGAAGTTATTGATAAATGATGAGATACTGATCGTTCCAGTGCGGTAATCGCATCGTTTAAAGTTAAAGCTATTTTGGTAAGGGTATTTGTTTGTGGTGATTTAACTTGTGTATGGGGTGTTCGTTTGTTTTTGGTCTTTGTTTTTGTGTATGTGGTGTTAATATGTTAGTGTCAATAGTTCATTGTTGTTTTTGCCCTAGCCTGTGCCGTAAACAGGGTTTATCTTTTGATGTGTTTTAATACTTGGCTTTTCCCTGTATGTTTCCTTTTATTTTTGTTCAAGCATGACCGTAAATTATACAATAAATTATACCAACTTAAATGGGCAACAGCGCCAAAGATGGCAAGTCAACACAATAAAAATGCGATCAACACAATATGAATTCAGTACTTAAATGGTAGTGACTGACAAACTACTTGTATTTGATCTCATATAGTTTACCGTTATACTTACACTACAACTGAATGAAATTGAGACTATCACCACATTTGAAACGAAACATTTTTCCTGGATATCTCAGATTTGGCATCTTGTATCGCTTGAGCGACATAGGTCACTAGATCAAAACCGGGTAATTTAGACGCATCACCCATCTGTTCTTTTTCCTCGATGTATTGATCCTTCTGATAAGTTGTTAGCTTTCCTTCATCAGTCATCCTGCTAAAATGTTTGGTCCATCGTTCTACGTCTGTTTTTGGTTTTAGTTATCAAAGTACTTTTTTTCCTAATTAACAAAATTCTCTAACTTCAATGTTACTTCAAATAAGATGTTCTGAACATCCGACTTTATGGACTTTGTTGAATCATCACATCAAATAAAAGTTTGCACATATCGTCCGCTACGTGTTTATTAATGACTACGTTTTCTTATTGAAACGTTTAGAGAAGCAGTTGTCTATACAGTTGTTTTGTGTCTTCCGCTTTCATTTTTTCTCCGACTTTTTTCGGCCTCGTCAATGGATATTCCATATCCCTCCTATTTGTGTTCCTTCAGTGTCCACGATTCTTCATTATTGACCTTAGTTCTACGTAACATAGCAACAAACACTTTGTTCTCTTCATCGTCCATATCATCTACAACTTCCTCGCTCTGGACATCAAAATCCAACACTTTATTGGAGACGTTTCTATGTGGTCGTCACCGCCAGAACGCTTCTTACACCGATGATTGACGTGATTCCGTAACGAATGAACGTCTCGAAAAAGCAATATCACTATTGTTTCAGTCAGGCATGTCTAGAATTTCATCAGGCTGCAACAGCTCTTTATGAACAGTGCCGGAGTGTTCATTATAGAAGCTCGTATACACTGTGTGAGGGTGCAGTGGAATTATCGCTTATCGGAACGCTTAACCGATTATTTTCCAGAGTTTCAGGTTTCACGTTTGACTCGTAAGCTATTTGAAACGACTCATCAAACAGCCTGTCTATTCGGGATTTATGATCTTGACAGGTTGTTGGTCGATTGGACTCTTGAATAAGATTTAATTATGGCACTTTTGTATCTAGGTGGGATCCTTACTGAGGTAAAATTCTTTATTTACGGCCAGATTTTTGACCTCTTCACGGAGGGGCCTTATCATAATCACTTTCAATTACCCCCATACGATTGTACACTGTTTTCGTATCGGTATGCAGATTCAGCATTTATAGAAAAAACGATATAGTCAAAAGAAAGTTATTTCATTGTTTGTTATGTATAGTTGGTTTGACCTGCAACAATTACTCAGTGTATCACAAAGTCGACATCACTGACACCAAAACGAAATTATGAAAACGTACATGTTTCGATTGTCGATTTTTTTTTCGATAATGATAATAAACGTATTGTTCCTTCGCTAACAATGTATAGCTGACCAAACTTTTTGAACTGGTTTTGAGATAAACTTCTAACGTATAAATGTCTAAACACTTATTTTCTCGGTAAACTCTCATACAAATGTCTCCATATAACACAAAATTACAATGCTACGATTACATCTTTTTCTCAGACACTTAGATTAATGAATTACATTTCACGCTGCAATGTTTGGCATCTTAGCCTTTTATCTGCCAGATATGTCAAAACGCATAATTTGATTGAATAATGCTGTCATATCATTTGTTAAATTACATCGCATGAATAAAATAGATTTTAATATCGAAAGCAAATAATAACAGACGGGAGGTTGTTGCAGGTTATGAGTATGAGAATAAATGAGCATAACGGTCTCTATTAATAAAATATAAGATGAATGCAAATGTTTAATGTATACGTATATAGAAGTAAACAAATCCCAACTAAATATGGTTATTTTAAATCAGTTGTATGTCTTATACTTATGCTTTAAAACAAAAAAACCTTAGCCGATAGGTTGCACTTTGAGCTTTACCTTGAATTTTAAATATTGGACCGTTGAAGTTATTTACATTTAATATATAACCTTTTTTGTGAGTTTGTCGTTCTAAAATGAACAATCGGCAGACTTGTTAAGAGATGAACTGTTACATTGAAATAAACCATTTTTACGAAGCCGTTCTTAAATCAACGCATAGCAGAATTTTAAAAACTGATCTTACATTTAATAGGGCCATATTCACGAAGCCGTTATTGAATCAACACATGGCAGACTTGAACAAATCTACTTTGCCTTAAAATGAACTACTGCTTACGAAGCAGTTCTTAAATCTACACACGGTAGAATCAAAAGAAATAAACTGTGTATTGAAATGAACCATTGTTTGCGCAGCTGGTCTAAAAGGAACACAAGGCAGACTTTTAAAGAAATGAATTCTGTTTTATTTTAATGATACTTATGTAAAACAAATCTAAGCCATTGTTTATTAAGCTACATCACCAACTGTACTTATGTACTTATGATACAACTATTTATATTTATCTGATGTGTTTAATACATGCTCAAACATGTAACAATACCTGTCACCCTTCAGTTTTCCGATTGATATTCTACAAACGCTTGCCAACTGGACGCTTTTGTTCTTCATTTGAAAATCGTTCTGTTTTGTGTTGTTTTTTTCAGTTCACTCTGATGCTGTTTAAGATTGAAATAAAGTGAACGTGATTCCCTCAAAATACACCACTGAGTTTGTGAATGTATGTCCCACGTGCGTTTTGTATTTCCAATGCCTTGAAAAACAGCAACACACGTTACGTATTTCTTGATACATAATCATTTGTATAACGTTTTCAAAATTGAGAATATAGTGTCAAACGCACTTGTTACAACTACATACGAACAGTAGTTATGCCATTTCAATGGTTTCACCATTGTTTGATTATTTTGTTATCGCGGTCCCAGTTGAAAAACCCTTCACAATTTTTAATTGCCCTGTCTTCCATTGTAAAGATAAAGGCGATATATCTCTAAAACAAGAGGCAAGGAAGACGATGTCAGCGTTCCTCCCTTCCCATTGCAAAGTGAAGTAAGTGCAACATTTGCGGATGTTACTTAAGGAACTCGATTGCTGAAGACAATGTGACCTGGAGGTGTTGCGAGTGTGGTACTGAGTTTTTCCAGATAGGTTCAGGTACTGTAATTGGCTCCTACACCCTTAAATGAATGCACTTTTGCATCAATTAGTTACGACCGTTGCCTTTATGTCCTATGTCGTTAATCAATAAGGTTTTCTATTTTATTCCAAACGCTTCAATCAAATCAATTTGCCTACTGGCTATTAGTATGTGATGGTTTTATGAACTACTTTTTTTCTTTTATTATTATGTAATTTCTGAATTTGTGGAGACTATCAAATATATATATATATATATATATATATATATATATACATATATATATATATATATATATATATATATATATATATATATATATATATATATATATATATATATATATATATATATACACTTTGATAAGAATAATGAAAACAAACGAATTAAGATTCTCCGCATTATACTACCAATATGATATAACAGCATGGTATTATGAACACCTCAGACATATCAAAAACGTTTTTCATCTCATTAGCATCAAAGATTGTTTTAAGAACCAATAATTAAAAAATGAATTTTGGTGTATAAAATATCAATCAAATTATCATGCATGACCTAAAACAGCGGTTGCTTTATTTCTTCATTATTCTTATTCACTTTTTGTTTCTTTACGAACACAGACAGCCTACTGTTATTTTGTTGTGGTACGTTTCCACAGATAAAGCCGAAATATATAGTTGATTACTTGCAATGGATCGTTTTAATCTTAACGTTACAAGTTTTGCATAACATAAAGACAAAATAACATTTCTCCGACGATGTCAATGTCATTGCGTCTTCCATGTGAAATGAAACACGAAAACCAAAAGCGGACAAATCATTTACAAACAGCTTCAGAGTATTAAAACAATGGCATTAACGAAGTTTTATTAGTCTGTAATTCCCAATAAGGCTTCACAACGGGACGATTCTCGATCTTAAAGAGTATTTGTGTTATCGTAATATGTTTGTGCAAGGTCGCAGAAATTAACTGATATGTTTTATGTATAATAGCGGACAAAATAAAACTACGACTGCCAAGACTGTATCGTAGGATTACTAAGTTGGCAAACGGATCCGTTATATCAGAAGTATTGACGTATTCTTTCGTTTGAAAGCATATCGTTGCTTCGGAATTATACGCGATGTTGAAATTCCTCAATCCGGCAACAACTTAATTCAATTTTAAGGAATCGTTGACAAGCCAATAGTTTTCTGTTTTTATATATAATTTATATGCATTTCCTCACATCAGAAATCACATTCTTAGAACAATTTAAGTGTTATTCAATGCAGAAATAATACACAAAGAATACGTTCTGTCATAGAAAGGGTTATAACTAGCCACACACGTCAGAGAAAACATAATGGTAATTTTGTGTATCGTTAATTAAAATAGAATGCATGGCAAACATGAGAATACAAGACTGACCGAAATAAATGCTGAGAATTGTTAAGATAAAACCAATACCTACATCACATCGAATGTCAAGGTATAGTCTTAGTTTAATCAGTACTTCTCTCCATCTTTCACGAGTGGCGTACCATAAACAAATATTTCGAGATGTTTTGGAACGAGGTGAAATGTTTTGCGATCTTTCACTGAAATCGGCAAATGTTAATTGTGTGGTATTTCTTTACATGGGTAAAAAATCAATTGTAGTTAATTATCAGATAAGTAAGTCGAAATGTAAATGACCGGAACGTCACTTCTTTAATGACGTATTAGTTTGTGGGTGCCAACCATTTGGGAGCTGATTATGTGTTAAGTGTTAGAACCGACTAAACAATGAACGATTTGTGGTGGTAAGAAGACATGTTGCTGAGAAACTATTTCATTTATGGTCATCTTGGATAAAAATGACATAAAAATTCTCAATCTTAAAAGGCTTGCATTTTGTTCGGTCTACTTATATCATAATAACTTCATAGAACCAAATATTTCAAGGTTTTCAACTTTCTCGGTCACCTTTAATAATTATTATTCCATACAAATCAAAATAACAAGGTTTACAAATTTACAGACAACTTTTTTCAGACACTTTGTCTTATTTCTCAGCCAGTTCGATTAATGATTCTCCTTTGCCGCAGCTACACTTATCAGTTCAGCCTTTTATCAGCGAGATCGACAACAGCGCGTAATTGGGTTGAATAAAAACAAATATTGTTACCTAAAAAGAGCTTTCCCGACTTTCTATGTGAAATAACTTTGCCTTAAACTAAAATGCGATCAGGAGGGCTAATTGTTTCCCTGATAACACATTTTGACCACGATTAAAAATAATTACTTCTTATACAGCTGAGTAATTTTTTCGACAACATACAGTATTTACTCTTAGCCTAATGTTTGTTCAATCATATAATTTGTGAAATGCGACGCATGAATTCAATCAGAGCGCGATATTGAAAGTACATAATAATACATTGGGATATTTTGCATATTATAAAGTATGAACACAAAGTGGTCTTTTAACGAAAGGCCTGACGAATGTAAATGTTTTAAGTTTACATATAAAGAAATGATTGTTTGCAAGTTTAAGGGATATGTTAGTCTACAGCCAATGTTTTTTTTACGAATAAATCCTTTACCTATATGTTGCATTATGGCATGAGCTTAACCTTAAATTTCAAATATATGATTGTTGAAGGTATTTACATTTCATTTATTACAATTTCATTTATTACATTCCTTGTGAGTTCGTCGTTCTGATTCTAAGAAGATGCGGTTATGTCTGCACTCAATAAATACATCAATTTAACAATAGTTACTGCTGCGGCGAGCTTTAACATATGAATGTGTTAAAATGTTTCAACCATACATTTGAGGCAACAGACATGTTCTGTGCCCACAGTAATGGTTAAAAATACGCAACAAATAAACCACTAAAAAAAGGCGCTGTCAGCTGTCAGCATGTCAAATGCTTAGCAGTCAAGAAGTGAATGATAAAAGTCGAACAGCTATTGTTCCGTGAGGTTATAACGTCTGATGAGTATGCGATTACAGTGAGTGTCTGTTTAAATGTATTTGTTTTCAAAGTTATCAAGTTCTCATATTAGTACGTATTTGTGTTCGTTCTGTATAAAATAACAATAAATGAATTCATTGCTAATGTTGCATTAACGTTTTCTCCATGTAACGGATGCCGATATCTGTATATGCTAGCAAATGATGGCTACGAATATTTATAACATAATAAGAGAATATGTTTAAAGACACGCTTTGTACTGTAGGTATTTAGTGTCAACCGTAAAGTGTTTACAAATACATACATTAAATGTGTTGAATTTGATAAGGTTCTCATTGCTAAAACATACATATGTAAAGAATCGGACCAAAACATAAGAGAGTTTTTATACCTAGTGACTGAATATTTATTTAAGTATCTTTTCAAAGGAGTATGTTTACTGAAAGAAAATGTTAAACAACTACAAAAACTATTATTGCAAAACAAGATTTGAGAACGAAAATATAATTCAGGGTCATGCCAGTACCCGTGATCTCCACCAATAACTGTAGAAGCAACAGAACTGATATGGATAAAAAACAGGTACTGAGACTGATAAGAATCTTGCAACCAGAGACTAATAACACTACAGGACCATATTCCAAAACCTAGCCGATACTAATGGTGACAAATAACACAGAAGGACACATTCCAAATCTTAACCTATACTGAACGAGAGACTTATAACACAACAAGCACAAATTCCAAAGCCTAACAGACATACAACGAGAGACTAATAACACAATAAGAACACATTACGAAGACTAACCGACAGTCAACGAGAGACTTACAATATAACAGACAAATATTAAAAAGCCTAACCGGCACCCAACGAGACTATAATAGCACATCTGGCACATATTGTAAGAAAATGAACGAGATACTAATAAAACAACACACACATATTCAAAAAACCAACAGCCGACACTCAACGATGTATTAATTTGACAACAGGCTCACATTCCGAAGTGAAACAGACATTGAACGAGATACTATAATACCATAGGCGCCCGAAACAAAGCCCAACCAAAACTGAACAAGATACTAATTACACAACATGCACACTAAGGGAAGCCGAACAACCACACAACGAGGAAGTTCTATGCAATTGTGATTATTATGTCACTCTCTTATCCGCACATTGACTTAAAGAAACAATTTTACAGAAATAAAACTGAAAGTCAAATTATAATTAAATGGTCCTTTTTTATTATAAGTGGACTATCAGTAAACCTACCCAAAGACAGAAATATGCTTAAACTACATGCTTGATTTATAAGAGAACAGCATGCACGTCGTGGCTTAGTATATAATATTTCATCAAGACGTTTTAAGACAAGAACGCTTTTTGTGGGTGACCTTGAAGAAACATTTGAAATTCCACAGCAAAACTTGCATATTTTGATAAAAGGAAATCAAATTGTTAACATTTTTTTGTCTTAAAGTAGTAATTGGATTGCCTTTAAATGTCCTTTATATTAGTTAAGAAGAATTTACCAGACTTACGAAAATTAAATTTACGACAGACTCTAACTCCATTATACGTGAGGCTTTACGGACAGTTTAGATGTTTCGCCTGTTTTCGAGTAATTATATTGCACATATTCTTGACAATGGAGAAACAAAACAGTTTAGAACAACGGAAAGTGTAGTAAGCTACCGACTTTTTGATATTTAAAATGATATATTTTTTTTAAAGTTTAAGGCCATCACTTTCTCTAACGTTTAAATGTTGAACATTCACATCCGGTTATAGATCAAACTGTTTTGGCACCGCTCGTTTTTCGTAAATTGTGCTGAAGTGTATTGCCCGCTCGGTATTCATATCATATTTGCATTTACTATGCAGTATTAAAATTTTGCCCCTTTAAGACTTTGTATAAATCTCCAAAAGAAGAGCCAGACAGATATGATGAATTGTGAATATTTATTTTTAGAAATACGTGGGTTATCAAACATATGTACCACAAACATGCACAATTTGAAATTAAAGGAGCGCGTTGCATACGCACAATGCTCCGAAATCTCCGGTGTTTCTTGAATTCATTACAAAGAAAGGACATTGTTTTTACCCCCAGTACGTGTGCCTATTGCAACCTAATCTTATGCAAAGATTTTCTCTAAACAGAAAAGACAGGGTTTACATCATTTTGCAAAAATACTATTACCACCATTTTGGCCTTAAAATGTATGCGGATATGAGTGTTACAGACTAATGTTTGTTATATAATAAAACAACAGGAACAAGTCGAAAATTGAAAAAATAAACCCTGTTTAGGGGCACAAGGCAAGAGCCAAACACAATCAACTAAAGACACAACATTTAAACATACTATATATACTCAGAAACACCATGAACAAACTTACACCACATAAGTTGATTGCAAAATCAAACAATCCATTCAGTAATCAACATTGATTTACTGTTAGATGATGGGATTACCACCTTTCTACGTCATAGATTATAAGGGATACATGTTAAATAGGATGCTTTCAATTCTTATTTTATGATATGTTTAGAAATTGATTGTAGGCGATATAAAAGGTACACGCTACAGACGTATTTTCAATCAGCTACTCATCAATCAATTTCTAACACAAATGGTGTTTTTTGTGACAGTGATTGATACATAAAACCTTTGTTGTATGTAATTTCCGATGAATAATGTGCTAGGGGTGACACATTCAGGATATTTCATTGTTATTGAAGATACATATTGGAGTCCAGGACCGGTGGGTGTCATCGATATAATGTACTTCCTTCTTATGGTATTTAACAACATTACCACTTACTCTATATCTAAACTATACATCAACACACTGGTTTACATATCAGAGCTTTTTCAACTAGGTCTTTATGTGTTCATGTCTATGCGGTCCAATTCACATTGACAAGCATGCTGGACGAGAAATCCTATGAACCACAACCATATATAAAACAAATAATTAATTAGTATTATATATGACTAATATAAGATAATTGAAAACGATTCATTTTAATTTTTTAACGAGGAAAACATATTAAAGAACTGATTTACTTCTGAGAGGTTCGTGACAACAAAGCTATATAGTGAAAAATGACTTATTATCAGCCATTATGTCTGCTTAATTGTATTTGTCTAGGAAGATAGTCATGTGACATTTAATCTTTTGCTAGGGTGATTGGAGCAGTCAAAACATATTAAGGTACATATATGAGACTTATTCAGTGTTTGCTTAGCCTAGAGCATGTGCCTTTGAACAGTTACAATGTTCCAAGTTTGGGTTACATGACAGTACTTTTAGTAACGTTGTTTGATAAGGTAAGGGCCTTTCCGTTAAAAACATTTACATTACTTCAATACCATTACCTAGAATTGATCTAATCTTGTCCATGTCACATGATTTTGTTTTATTTTCAATTGAATGAAAATTTAAATATTATTTACAAACATGGTGCCTTACCCTTTCCCTAAATGTGACATACTCATAACAATACAAAATTTATATGAATAGTAAATAGACCAACTAATGAAAGTCGACGACAAAAGTGTTCCCATGGACATTTCCAAAAGTCAACGAAGCGAAAGACTTAACCTAAAAAATATCCAAATGCTTACAAATAAAAGGACATTATAGTTGCAGTAATACAACGAACATTTCATATACAATCCCAGTGGTTGAACAACGAAAGATTCAACCTCAATCTTGTCATAGCGTTCACCAAAAAGAGTAAACAAATGTTTAGAAATATAATGTGAAGCCAATAGTTAGTCTTGCCTTTAGGACCATCCTATGTGAATACATACTGCTAATGCCCAGCGTTTACCATTGTCTTTACATGAGAACCTGCCATTTGCTAATTACGCACTCTTCGTAGTTTAACAACGTAACGAGCTGCACATCAAATAACTTTATTCAAATGCTTTTAAGTGTATGCATTTAGTAACAAAATGTTGGAATTTATCATTCAAACATGGTCCTGGCCTTTCACAGAGGCCTCTATCACAGTGGAATTTGATATATAAACACGTATTCGATTAGTATTGCTTGCGTGTTATACGCTGTCGTTTGAACAGAGCTTAGTTGAGTAAACTTAAAATTTATATATTTTACAACGATTGTGAAGAAAGTTACATTAATTTCATCAAAGTGATTTTCGTAGGCCTGATATTGCGCGAGAGTGTGTCTTGTTTTTCAGAGGTAACCGGGGTATCTAGAGATGTTGTGTATACAACAAGAAATAAAAACAGTTTTACGGTTTATTACTAGTACTGGAGAACAGTCATTGAGAACTAAAATTCTAAGAGAGCATGCATCATGTTGTAGTTCAGAGACGTGGCTTATCAGCAAGAGATGTCGCTATTGGCTGAGATAAATACAGAACAGGAGAAACCCAACCAAACTCACAGGCCGGGAATCGAACCTGAGTCACCTTAGTTTGAGGTGAGTGCGCTAACCACTGCGCTCACCAGACAACCTTATCGGACTTCAACAGATTAGTACTGGCTTGAGTTGTATCCGACCCGGAAATAAACTAGATAATGATTTATATCTTTTTAAAATATATGGATATAGGATCGAAAATGAACTAGAAATCGACTCATGTCATTATTAATTGGTGGTTGCAAACACACTCGTTTTTATCAATACAGTCGTGAGTTGCAATAATTCGAAAGTGACTCACATTTCCTTAAAGATGTCCTTGCAAACAGTTAAAATATGAATACAGTCTTGAGTTGCATCCATATCGAAGTAAACTTGAGAGTGATTTACTCTTCACAAGTTCATCGAAATAAACCATAATAATACTGGCTGGAGATGGATCGTTGTCGGAACTGAACTGGATGACGACTAACATCTCTTTTAGCTGAATTTGCAATCGTATCAACACGTATTAATGTTGGCTTCATTTGATCAATTTCGGAAATGAATCATATGTGCTGTCGTGTTCAACCTGAATCTCAAGCAATCACATTTCCTTTAATCTTGTCTCTTAAGGAAATGGCACTATGTATTTGACCTGAATAACGATATCTAGGACGAAAAAAAGTGCATATGTTTAGTGTAGGATGTTTCATAACATTAGTTTACCATGTTGGGATTTTGGTGCATTAAGAAGTAGTGATATTGATAAACGAAATTTATGATATTGATCGAAAACGTATATAGCATTACTCAATTTGACTATTATTAATCAAATATTTGCCCTTTAATGACTGCTTGGAATTCATTCAATTTGTATGTTTGTTGTATCACGTGGCCTTACCATATTGCAAAATGTGGCTATTTACATGACCTAATTATGTTGTATCACGTGGCCTTACCATATTGCAAAATGTGGCTATTTACATGACCTAATTATGTTGTATCACGTGGCCTTACCATATTGCAAAATGTGGCTATTTACATGACCTAATTATGTTGTATCACGTGGCCTTACCATATTGCAAAATGTGGCTATTTACATGACCTAATTATGTTGTATCACGTGGCCTTACCATATTGCAAAATGTGGCTATTTACATGACCTAATTATGTTGTATCACGTGGCCTTACCATATTGCAAAATGTGGCTATTTACATGACCTAATTATGTTGTATCACGTGGCCTTACCATATTGCAAAATGTGGCTATTTACATGACCTAATTATGTTGTATCACGTGGCCTTACCATATTGCAAAATGTGGCTATTTACATGACCTAATTATGTTGTATCACGTGGCCTTACCATATTGCAAAATTTGGCTATTTACATGACCTAATTATGTTGTATCACGTGGCCTTACCATATTGCAAAATGTGGCTATTTACATGACCTAATTATGTTGTATCACGTGGCCTTACCATATTGCAAAATGTGGCTATTTACATGACCTAATTTTGTTGTATCACGTGGCCTTACCATATTGCAAAATGTGGCTATTTACATGACCTAATTATGTTGTATCACGTGGCCTTACCATATTGCAAAATGTGGCTATTTACATGACCTAATTATGTTGTATCACGTGGCCTTACCATATTGCAAAATGTGGCTATTTACATGACCTAATTATGTTGTATCACGTGGCCTTACCATATTGCAAAATGTGGCTATTTACATGACCTAATTATGTTGTATCACGTGGCCTTACCATATTGCAAAATGTGGCTATTTACATGACCTAATTATGTTGTATCACGTGGCCTTACCATATTGCAAAATGTGGCTATTTACATGACCTAATTATGTTGTATCACGTGGCCTTACCATATTGCAAAATGTGGCTATTTACATGACCTAATTATGTTGTATCACGTGGCCTTACCATATTGCAAAATGTGGCTATTTACATGACCTAATTATGTTGTATCACGTGGCCTTACCATATTGCAAAATGTGGCTATTTACATGACCTAATTATGTTGTATCACGTGGCCTTACCATATTGCAAAATGTGGCTATTTACATGACCTAATTATGTTGTATCACGTGGCCTTACCATATTGCAAAATGTGGCTTTTTACATGGCCTAATTATGTTGTATCGTTCATTCTAAAAAGCAATTAAACTACTTTAAATTTTATTGTTTTAGATAAGACGGACGTTGTTTGTGCGAGCGAAGGTGGCCTCGTAGTTAGCTGTAACGCATATCCTTCGATTAAAACTCCTAAATTTGTATAATCTTAAATAAGAAAAAGTATATAAGTACATACGTGGAGGTAACACAGTATTGACTACCACTCAAATACAAACTTCAGGTTGTAATTGAATACCCGAATCACATATTCACTTACAATGTATTATTCTAAATGTATACGCATTTAATTATTATAACACAGACACTTAAGTGGCCTGGTATATGTATGTTTTCTACGATTTAGTCTTAGTGTGTTGTTAAGTAAACATCATGAAATGAAAACGTACAATGTTCTCGAACAAGTATTTGGCATTCAACGTCTGAGTGTTTTTAAAGTAAACATAATGAAACACAAACGTATTTGGCATTCAAGCATGTGTCATTCAACAATAACCAGCCGCTTTGTTGGCTTCTATCTGTTCATGATGTTGCATTATTAATGTGATACGTCTGTCTATGATATTAATGATGCATTATATAACGTTTAATATTGTTACAAGCCCATTTTATAAAATCTTTACTATAGTTCAGACGGTTGTATTGGTTTCTAACTGTCTATTATAGTGAAATATTCATTTTAACTGGCATCATGTGGCTATTAATTATGCAATATACACATAAGACACAGTTTCATGATTAAAATTACTAATTGTATCCTGTTTATCTGCACACTGAATAAATTCTGACACAAAGCCAGACATGTAAGATCTAAAAATATAAACCCTTCCACAACAAGAAACATTTGTAAAACTCGCAGTCTCCCGAAAGTTGAAGAAAACAACGAATATATTTATTTCCTTTGGCTCTGATACTGAATCACTTAAGACAACACACATACTATTAAGAACAAACATCCCAGGTCGTATGTTAAAATTACTGTAGGTTTGGTACAGCTAAAATGAGTTAAACAGTGAACGGGTGAAACTTAGAAAGATATAATGCAACGGTTGTTTTTCAATGAAATACCATAAAGCATAGAGCAGCCCCATTAGTTAAGGACAGCAAGGATGCAAAAAAAGCAACAACAGCTAAACGCATTTCTGAAGCAAACCGAACTTGTTATTCGATATTCAAATGTAGCAATTAAGCTCTCAGTTCGGCAAAACCCTTTGGCCAAAAAAACGGTACTTCTACAAGCATCTCAAAAACATATGGTAGGTCATCAGGTACACTTTTTCTATTCTTTATGGACAGAGAATCTTTACCTAATCGACCTATATCATTATACATAAAAGTAAAATTGTCAAGTTCTAACATGTTCACTCAAATAATGCACATTTTCAAGAAACAACTTAACAAATCCACACTACCCCAAAAAGGGAAGAGTCGGGTTAGTAGAAACACATAGTTTTTACGCCCTTTCTTAAGTGTTTACTATGTAAACCGTTTAATAATAAGACAGTTTTGTAAGGAGGACGGATATAAGCACGAATGGGATCCATGAGTAACGATTCAGCTTCCATGTGTCTAATTCAGTGAGAAAAATATTTTCAAAATATCATACCGATCATGATTTATTTGATGTCCTCATAACTAAATCCACATGAAATATTGAAAACCTCATATAAGCACTCTTATATATATATATTCCGAAATCACTCGGAATTCAAACAAAATTACAATGAAATCATCACAGAGTAATACAATTATATCTAAGATTATCAGAAATGTTCTGATACTGGTGAACATTTTATAGAAACTTGAATATTAACCGAAAAACCAAAGTTCAGAGAAGTGTTCCCTTAAATACCAAATAAGAATGTTCCAAAAGATACTACAGCATTTATAAGACCTTTGTCTCCAGAGATATATGAGCATATGTGTACCTATATAATCATTGATTTCTTTTCATATTATTTAATTGTATTTGAGGCCAAAAATAAAGAATAACTTTACAATAAAACACACCGCTTAACGAAAACGCCTGCAGCATGCTTAATGATAATCACCATTTTCTCTTCTTTTATTTATGTGGTTAAATACAGGGAATGTTCAATGATGTATTTTGTGAAATTGCAGGACCTTTTACTTTTATTTCCGATTATACAATATAATTACAGAATCTAAACAATCAAAACGAAGTCCCTTTTTTGACGTAATCCGTGTAAAACATAAGGCACTGTCAGGGAAAAGTAGCAATACATCGATGATAAATGAAGTGATTGTGAAAAAAACAACAACACAAAGACAATTATATTTATTTGTTATTTTAATCTCAAATTTCGTCAAACGCATCTTATTGAGCAGAGATGCAAATTGATAGGAAGAAAATTGATAATCAATCAATAAGGACACTATTTATTAAGTTATGGATATATGTTAGAATTGCAAAAGGAGTGCGTGTGTAGTGGGCAAGAGCATGCTGTATTTAGGGCCTTCCACAGTGCAAAAGTGGGTGGGGAAGGCCAACAAATAAAACGTTTCAAAAGTTCAATACTTTGTTTTATTAGGGTTTAGGTAAGGAAAACTCGTTTTGGGAAGTCATTCATCATTTGCGACTTGTTTTGGGATTTTAAGGAATTGACCAAATTTTACGAAATATTAAAATAATTTACAAAATATATCTTTATCAGTTTCTGGATCAAAGTATTTGCTTTTTTACCTAAAAGTGGGTTCTTGATGACATTGTTACACATCAAAATATATCAATTAAATAATGAAAACTTCTGGATCAAACTCCTTACCTGGTTACAAAATATGCAAATATGTTTGCATATGAGCGATGTTTTGGCGCTTTTTAAATGGATATTTGTGGCCATGTACCCTTTAAATAAAATAAACATTTAAATGGATACTGTATTTTATATTTACCTAAGTCATTTGCTTTTTTGTTGTTTTCCATTAACGTCAAATAAATAAAAAAATAATAATACGTTATTTTACTATTTTTGCATCAGCTTATAATGTGAGCCTTAAACTGAAAACTCATTGTAAATAAAGAGATTACAAATACAAGTTCCTGTAAGCTATCAAATTTGGAGATATTTAGTTCTTAGAATTTTCTTGGAAAACAGTTCATTTTACTTTTGATGGAAACCAAAACTAAATCGTCTAGACTATTTGAATTATTATTTTGATTTGGCAGTTGAATAATGTTTAAGTTTAGTATTTCCTTTTAAGGCTACATTTAGGAAAAGATTATATTCATTAGAAATACTAAACATTGTGTGCAAAAAAAAACAAAAACGTATATTACGACATCTCTTCATTAAGAAAGATTTAGTAAACTATTTTAAGTATCTTTACTGTAAAAATATATAAATGTGTTTTGTATTGAGTGATGTTGATAATACATTAAAATGGGTATGAAAATAACAATATCAAAACCAAATACGTTTTAAATATCTAACAATTAAATGAGTCTATTTAAGGCATTTCAACAATTCGAAAAAAATACGTTATGTAAATATTGCATGGCTTCCAGTGTGACAGTACATGTTGTCAACATGAGGGAAAAACTGATTCCGGAGGCGAAGCTGTTCATTATACCGAACACAGTTACATTTATATACATATATAAAGATGTTTCACCATGACACAACTTTCAAGTTTAATAAATTTATTCTGTAATTATTGTTTGTTTTCATAAGTTGTCATTTTGCTGCAAATGTTGTTAAGAAATAATGCAAACACCGGAAGTTACCAGATTTACAAAACATTTAAATAAGCGCTTACCACCTCAGACTTGGGAAACCAAAAATGCCTATTTTTAGCGTGTTATGTGACAGTATCATGTCAACCGGTCAAAACAGTACTGTCAGTATGTGACAGTACGAAATTGCCCTCGATGGGTATATGATAAATTAACATGGGCAGGTCACGTGAGGTATATTTATATTAAAAGCCAAATACAAATATTTAAACAACACGTCAAATGCTAACACAATAGGTATGTTACTAATGATAGGGTTACGTACACATAACATTCTGTTGTTATAGAAGTTTAGACTCTGACATTTGTACACATGTAATTTAATATGAGTGATGGCCTTTCAATATTAAATCTTAAATGACATTAAGCTGCTCTTCATTTCATGCATATTGTTATTCAATATAACAATTTCATTTCAAAACACACAAAACATATGCTAAATGTACTATTATAATAAAATGAGAAGTGACACGTGCTCAAAAACCAATGGCCACGACAATATCGATATGGCAGCAGTTAAGGCCTTCTACTCTTTTCAAATACCAAAATCATTAATTAAATGACAATTTTATTTTCCAGTTTCCATATTTTAATTAAGAAATATTCATACAATGTGTTTGTTACTAGCATCTGAAAATCCTTTAGGATGATTAACTGTCTAGTTGTCGCGCCGTTCCATTGAAGACACAATGACCTCATGGAACACCGTAGTATACAGACGTAATTCAAAACGTGAGACATTTGTCTTTTAGGCCGAACCGCTCGAGTATCATTTCAAAGACTTTTAGAAAGGTATATTGAAATGGGCGATAAAATGTCCTGCGCATAAGTTTCTTTTCTCGTCATGTGTTTCGGTTTTTAAAAGGGTTTTTGTAAATAAGAAAAAAATAAATCTATGTGTCCGTTGTTTCAATAATACACAGTTATGTTTAAATGTTAAAATGTCAAACAACATCTCAAAATATGATGGAATTACTAAATACATCAACATCATCATATAAAGACGTAACTTGTTTCTGTAGTTTTTCATTTAAATATCGATCGTGAATAAAATATATAAGTTTGAAGAACTTAAGTTACTTAAGTCCTTTACTCCGTTTTGGGGTTTGAATGTGTATCAAAGTTTGATAAAAAATATATATATAAATATGTATGAACTTTGCCACTTCCAGAAACACAGTGGTTTGTATTAAGTATGCCTTCGAAGTTCAAATTCATATATATTTTGTTGACATTTGCAAATTGTGTGGGTCCTACATTGATCTTTGATTATGTTATAGCTTTTCTCTATCTATACTAAGTTTCTCTGATTTTGTTACTTGTTCATTTGATTTGTTTATTTATTATGAACATCTATTCTCTATGGAAATGTTTAAGTTCTTTCTATACATTATGATTTTTTAAGGTGCACAATAGAGGTTGATAGTTGATCAAAATGCATTATAGTGTTGATTTTAATGATGAAAACAAAAAAATGAATTTTATTAAGGTACAGATAAAAAAAAAAATAATAATGGAGATATTGTTAGCGCGTTTGTGAATTTTACCCACGGAAATATTAATTATTTTTATTTTTTTATAAAGAGTAGTATTTTTATTTTTGCCTTATCATAATTATGACTTTGTTTATGTTTATCATTGAAGTCAACGGAGGTAAACAATGCAATGCCTTTTAAAGGCAATATGTCAAATAGTGTTAGGGAAATTTGAATTACCGACTACTAGTTTTAGTCTATGTACAGCTGAACGTCAAAACAACATATGTTCGTTATGTTTATAAAAGTGTTTACCAAATAGTCCGCCCTATAAGTCACAATGGGTTTATATACACGAGTAAAAGGTTTAGCTATAACAGCTGGCTATCGCGCCTAATTATGTCTGCTTTACCTATTATTAAGGGTTTAATGAAGTACATTCATAATATGTTACAGTTAAAGCCTATCATCTTGCATCGCTAACAAACATCGAAACCAATCTGGATGCCGACAAAAAACCAAACGAGACTTCAGAGCAAACTGCATTGACTATCAGAAGCCAATTATGGAAGGACTGGGATGATTAAAGATAATTACTGTAAAATAACTCTATCGCACTTACTAATTAGTACATTTTCTACCATCCATTTAAATAATTGTGAACCATTTCGTAATCGACAACTAATTTGTTACGATTTATCTTCTGCATTGCAGAATTCTTTATTTGTCTGGCCCTAGAAAATTTGAAAGGGTTCCTTTTTATCCGTTCACCGAATTTAACTAACGACCGTAGTGAAATATCCCTGTTGTTCCAAGAAAAAGGTTAATTTACGAAATGAGTTCTGTTAGTGTTTTTTTTTTTAAAATATGTCTGTTCAATTCCAAATTGTGTTTGTTCTATCAAGGATATATATTTATTTAATTGAAAAGTATGGCAGACATAGTTGTATTCCGAATTTGAGACTTCAATTTCCAGTGAAAGGGTCAAGGTCACTCATAATTGTGTTGATAGAGAACCACAGAACCTGAACATTACCATTTGTACAAAAAATAATGTCAATTTAAATGAGTTATGGGCTTTTTGGGAGCCTGTTTGGTTTTTTCAAAATCAATCTAAAATGACAGTAAAGGCAGTTTTATTTAACTTTAAACAACATTAATTTAATATGACATTCTCCATTATAAGCCTTTAGGGTTACAGAAAGAAATAAGCCGAATCATGATTAATACAAAAAACTACAACAACACATTAACCACGAACATATTATGAAAGTAGATTTAACTCCTCCGTTTTGTCTCGAATTTATGACTCTTAACAAGCTGTCGTTTTAGTTGGGTAGTTTTGTCCTTTGTAGAAATAGTCCGTGGCAAAATAGTCACAGTTAAGTTCCTGCACGAATTCTGTCATTAGAAGAGGACCTTATAGTTAATCAGGCCAATGGTTCCCTTTCAATATCAACAGCTCCCATTCAGTCCATAATTCATTAGATTAGTCTCGAAGTACCCAATACCGACATAAATCCAAGCATTGTTATTCATTTTTTTATATAGTTTTTATTCCAGTGAAAATATACTTATGTATGATAATTATGTTTTTTCTAGAGCATGTTGTAATTACGATTGACGATATTCTCCTAAATGTACAATGCTTGTCTCGTTTCCATTTTGTAACAAGATTTTTATAAATATGCGGCCACTTATGTTACCGCTGTTATGTAACACAGAAACGTCCTAATGTGTCTACCTCAATTAACAATTCAATATGTCCTAAACAAGAGTAACCAACAACATTAACATTTGTCACGTGTTGATGTAAGTAAACCATTTTGAAGTAAACGCCAAAGACATAGAACAAAAAAAAATCAAAAGCAAGAAACCCGGAACAACAGCACTATAACCCACAAACAACAAAGAATATATATACTATATACAAAAACTACGTATGTTTATCAAGGACTGTTAGGCACCGCCTTGGAACGGTCGATAAAATTTACTGGGGGGTTAAGCCTGTTCACGTGCACAAACCTCACTCTTATTCCAACAATCTTACACAATGATAACACGTAAATCATATCAAAGAATGCAGAACTGGAGGAAACTATTAACGATTTATGAGTAATATTGTACTTTGATATAATATCAAAATGACAACTAACAAAAATGAGGAAGTTTTCCTTAAATTATGATATCTGAAACCTTGTTACAGACGTTTTACGTCATAAGATGAGTGCAAAACTAAAATTGTTGACATCTGTTCATATTCTAGCGAACCCTTCCAATTGTGCAATAAAAACAAGTCACTATGGGTATATGTACACGAGTGAAAGGTCAACATATAACAATTGGCTATCGCGCCTAATAATGTCTGCATCACCTCTTATTTAGGGTTTAATTAAGAACATTCACAATGTGTTGCAGCTAATGCCTATCATCTCGCAGCGCTAACAAACATCGAAACCAATCAGAATGCCGACATAAAACCAAACCAGACATCATAGCAGACTGCATCAACTGAAAGAAGCCAATTATGGAAAGACAGGGATCATTAAAGATAATTACTGTAATATAACTCTATCGCACTTTCATTTATTACAACTCTTTCTACTATTATTTTTTAAATACTTGTCAACCATTTCGTAGTCGACAACTTATTTGTAACGATTTAACTTCTGCATTGCAGAATTCTTTATTGTCTGGCTCTAGAAAAGTTTAAAGAGTTCCTTTTAATCCGTTCACCGAATTTAACTAACGACCGCAGTGAAAAATCACTGTTGTTCCAAGAAAGAGGTTAATTTACAAAATGAGATCTGTGAATGATGTTAGAAATATGTCTGTTCAATTCCAAGTTGTGTTGGTTCTATCAAGGCTATATATTTCCTTTAATTGGAAAGCATGGCAGACGTAGTTGTATTCCGAACATGACACTTCAATTTCCAGTGAAAGGGTCAAGGTCACTCATAATTTTGTTGATAGAAAACCACAAACCTGAACATTACCATTTGTACAAAAGTTAATGTCAATTCAAATGAGTTATGGGCTTTTTGGGAGACTATTTTGTTTTTCAAGATTTATCTAAAATGATATTTATAGCAGTATTTTCTAACTTTAAACACCATTAATTTAATATGACATTCTCCATTTCCAGCATTTAGGGTTACAGAAAGAAATATGTCGAATCATGATTAATACAAAAAAACAACAAAAACACATTAACCACGAACATATTATGAAAGTAGATTTAACTCCTCCGTTTTGTCTCGAATTTATGACTCTTAACAAGCTGTCGTTTTAGTTGGGTAGTTTTGTCCTTTGTAGAAATAGTCCGTGGCAAAATAGTCACAGTTAAGTTCCTGCACGAATTCTGTCATTAGAAGAACAACTTATAGTTAGTCAGGTCAATGGTTCCCTTTCAATATCAACAGCTCCCATTCAATCCACAATTCATTAGAAAAAATTCGAATTACCCTATACCGACATAAATCCAAGAATTATAAATTATATTTTTATATAGTTTTTTTTCCAGTAAAAATATACTTATGTATAATAGCGATGCTATTTCTACTGCATGTTGTAAATACGATTGGCGATATTCTCTTAAATATACAATGCTTGTCTCGTTTCCATTTTGTAACAATGTTTTTTCATAAATTTGCGGCCACTTACGTTCCCGCTGTAATGTAACAAAGAAACGTCCTAATGTGTCTACCTTAATTTACAATTCAATATGTCCTAAACAAGAGTAGCCAAGAACATTAAAATTTGTCAAGTTTTGAAGTAAGTAAACCATTTTGATGTAAACGCCAAAGACATTGAACACACACAAAAAATCACAAACAAGAAACCCGGAACAACAGCACAATACCCCAGAAACAGCAAAGAATATATAAACTATATATAAAAACTACGTATATTTATCAAGGACTGTTAGGCACCGCATTGGAACGGTTAGTAAGATGTAAATTTACTGGGGGGTTAAACCAGTTCACGTGTTCAAACCTCACTCTTATCCAAACAATCTTAAGCAATGAAAACACGTAATTCATATCAAAGTATGCATCAACTTGAGGAAACAATTAACGATTTATGAGTAATATTGTACTTTGATATAATATAAAAATGACAACTAACAATTTTTGAGGAAGATTTCTCTAATTTATACTATCTGAAACCCTGTGTTAGACGTTTTTACGTCATAAGATGAGTGCGAAAACTATAATTGTTGACATCTGTGCATATTCTAGCGAACCTTTCCGATTGTGCAATAAAAACAAGTCACTATGGGTATATGTACACGAGTGAAAGGTCAACATATAACAATTGGCTATCGCGCCTAATAATGTCTGCATTACCCATTATTTATGGTTTAATTAAGGACATTCACAATGTGTTGCAGGTAGTGCCTATCATCTCGCACCGCTAACGAACATCAAGACCAATCAAGATGCCGACATAAAACCAAACGAGACACCAGAGCAGACTGCATAAACTAAAATAAGCTCATTATGGAAAGACAGGGATCATTAAAGATAATTACTGTAATATAACTCTCTCATACTTTTACTTATTTAAACTCTTTCTACCATTTTTTTTAAATACTTGTCAACCATTTCGTAATCGATAACTAATTTGTAACGATTTAACTTCTGAATTGCAGATTTCTTTATATGTCTGGCCCTAGAAAATTTGAAAGAGTTCCTTTAAATCCGTTCATCGAATTTAACTAACGACCGTAGTGAAAGATCCCTGTTGTTCCAAGAAAAAGGTTAATTTACGAAATGAGTTCTGTGAATGATGTTAAAAATGTTCGGTTATTCAACTTGAAATTGTGTTGGTTCTATCAATGATATATATATATATATATATATATATATTTTTAATTGGAAAGCATGGCAGACGTAATTGTATTCCGAATATAACAGGTCTAATTGCAGTGTAAGGGTCACGGTCACTCATAATTTTGTTGATAAAGAACCACAGAACCTCAAAATTACGATTTGTACAAAAATTAAAGTCAATTTAAATGAGATATAGACTTTTTAGGAACGTATATTTTTTTTTACTTGAAACAAACTTAATAAATATGACATTCTTCATTTTCGGCATTTAAGGTTACATAATTAAATTAGTAGAATCTTTATTAATGCAAAAAAAACTACAACACATAAACCACAAACATATTAAAAAGGTAGATTTGACTTTTCCGTTTTATCTCGAATCTATGACTCTTAACAAGCTGTCGTTTTAGTTTGGTGGTTTTGTCTTTTGTAGAAAGAGTCCGTAATTTTTCAAGTGAATATATACTTATATTTAATATCGATTCTTTATTAAAAGCAAGTTGAAATTATCATTAGAGATCTTTTCCATAAAGTAAAATGCTTGTCACGTATCTATTTCGTAACAGGGTTTTCTACAAATAGGCGGTCTCTGCGATCACGCTGTAATTCAACACACATGTCCTACTGTGTCTACCTCAATTAACAATTACATATCATTTTATGTCCCTCATAAAAGCAGTCACGAAAAATAACATTTGTAACGGTTTCGTGGAAGTAACCATTTGATGTACATTTCAGTGTCACCTGGTGAGGTACTTGGGGGTTTCTCTGCCTTTCTGCCTATTACGCATCTTCTCTGACTTTTTGAAAAAAAAAAAACAACCATCGTTAGCAGTATGATATAAATGTCATTTGTGTCCTGAATATTTACTGGTATATTTACGAGAATGGAAGTTAATGAGAAATGACAGTAGTAAACAAATCGATCTCGATGTATTCACATTGTTTTCAAAGAATCTGCACGATCTTCTTCTTTCGGCTTGAAAGTCAACATTTACCTATCGCTAATGAACGTCGTAACAAATCAAGACGCCTACAACAGATTAACATGTTGGAAGCTAATTATCGAAGAAGACGAATAGTTGTATACAAGTCAAGGAACTATTATCTTATGCTTACTTTGCAGAACTTCATATAATTTGGTTTCGAAAATGCTGATAAAAAGACAATGTACTCATTTGATAGAAATAAAGTCTGAAAACCGAAAAGACAGGAACCTAATTATGTCAAGAGCGCTTAACCCCAATCAGTACCCACAATCTAGCTTTCATCGACACACAGGAGCATTTTCTAATATTTTGTAAAATAACATTGAACTATTTACAATCGAACTCTTACAATAACTATTACGATTTGCATACTGCATTGCAAATTGTTTTACTTGATATATCTTGCCCAATAAAACTGTATTTGAAATTGAACGCATGTTCATTTTTGGCTCTGTTCCTTCTCCCACAAAACATTAGCCATTCCTATTTTTGGAATAACATAACATAACACGACATTCATTTTTGGAGCTTAACTTCAAAATGAGTACCATGTTTGTGGTTTCATTTTGCAGTTTCCTTTCAACTACATCACTAATTATAAGCAAACGAACAGTACAATATGTGTATTACTAACCTTTTAGCATCTTTACAAAAACATCAATTTCGCATTGCTGCCTTGAGAATAAGAACTGACTGATCAGTATATTAAAGGTTTGGCAGTCGGAAATATATCACAAACACGATACGCCTGTGTACGAGCAGGAAATATACGAGTAGTAAAATATTATTTCTGCTCAAAAGCATTATCTTATTTCAGAAATATCTTTTAGATCAAAGGACAATGTATATGTTTCCACATGTATTCATAAAGCGATAAGGAAAGTAACAGTTGCACTCCAGCCGGGTTGCCAAACAGTCTTTGCTTAGTCCTAGGTAGTTTTGTGCTAAACCTTTGAATCGGAATTGAACGGAAGTGCACACATAATATTTTTGAATCAAAGTCAACAGCTTTTCACACACTTAAGAATTGCACTGCCAAATATGTGACATTCTCTACACTTATTTATTGAAATATGAATTTGTCCCTGTCCATGACCTTTAAAAAGACTAATTTTCCTATAGTCCTTACTTATTCCAGTATTAGACAAATAACCGAGATTTCATAAGTATATCTCTGAGAAAAAATACACCAGATAGAGAGTGTTTGTTTAAGGATTTGTTTCTATATCTTTAGTCTTGAAACCGCATGAGGCGCATTTGTTACATCATCCCCAACTCAAAAGCTGCTTACATCGGTGTGGGAGATAACTAATATAAGCCTATATACGTGCGTAATTCAGGACAACCATATTTTAAAGGGCAATGTTTCAGAAATTCGTAAGCATACTTCCATTAATATACATTAAAGAGGATAGTGCACGGTTTATGTGAGTTGAAAATATAATCCTTTGAATTGTGAATAAAATTTTATAATTATAAAACGTCTTAACAAGTTCAAATAAGAGATGTATTGTGAATATAAGGAATGTGCTATTTTGCCGAAAGCGTAAGTAACGATATTGAAGTTAAATTTAGTTTAATTCAGGCTTATATTCATATAATTATGTTCAGTTGAGTATCTGTGAGTTGTTGTTCGTCATGTTTTCATAAAAGTGGGTAAAAAAATTAAATTAAGATTGAGAATTAAATATTACTGCCATATAATCTGTGAATGAGTCCTTTTAAGAGACAAAGGTTTCAAATTTATTAAAACAAAATGTCACAGTTTATACCTTGTTGTTATTTTATTTCTTGTCTAGCTACTCTGTCGCCTATTACCAGTCTAAAGCTATATTATATATATGAAAATGCATTTTAAATTATTGTGTTTTGCACGATTCAGACATGAAGGCATGTGCAACTTGAGTTGTTCAATAAACAATTCTAAAAGCTTAATGCTAAAATTAAATGTCATTTCCGCATGCAATTTAAGCCGTATATAACAACTATAACTCACGTACCTAGATCGCCTCGGGAAATAAAATCCAAAAAGGTTTTTTATACAATATCAAAAGACACATCAGAGATTGAAATATTATTAGCTTATTTCCAATAAAGTCATTAAGAACACCAGCCTCAAGTGAAGAACTCGTTATTGGAGATAACACTTGACTTAAATATAAGCACGTACCTATCTAAATCATATTAAACTGATAACTAATTTGTATTATGTCAACTAGAATAGGCCCCACACAAATACTTCAGTCAAATTTAAAGCTCGATCTCAATTCATTTTACAAAATAACATAAAAAGTTATTCAAAATCGTATTTTTTTCTGTTGCTAACAGAAAATTCCCTCACAAATTATGTTGCTTTACATTGTTTTGTCAAGATTACATAAAAAGTAATCCACAGCAACATAGTAACTTGAGTACAACACGTCGCTTTTAAACAGCTACTCAAGCACATTTTTGCTACAGAAGCATTTTTCATATTGAACCAGATTTTTATCATCATGTTTTTAAAAAGAGTAAAACATGCATGATTTTGCATTATACTATGCTTTCAATGGCTAAATGATATGAGATTCTGATTCATCTTGTGTATTTTTCTGATATTGGGGCCTGTCATATACCTTTTAGGTATTATGTCATCCAATTGACACACACAAGCTGCTTTTGTAATTATCTAAAAATGCCATCGTGTGATGTCTAGTAATCCCATACGTTATTGGTAAATACTATTCGTGCCTGTTCTTAAATGAATTCAAGCATCTAGATTTAATTATATAATCATTTTTTGATCCCATTGGTAATAATGTAGTTGTTTGATGTCTAGTAGTTCTTTGTTAATGGGAACATGAGTAAAATATTGATATCAAAATTCATCAGTGCTAGAACATTTCTAAAGTATGCGATTTAGTCAAATGATACTGTAATGATAATATTTCAATCATGTTGTGGTCTTCTAGGTATTGTTGGATTAAAATAGTGTTCATATAAAGTGAGCAGTGGTCCATATTTGAAGTTGATTTAATTTTGTGGACATTTCTGTCCTATTTAGTTCTGATATTATAATACATTTCTGGATATTGGGCATGTTTTTTTTTAAATGTGAGCTTTCTTTGCTTCGTAAGATTGTAAGAAAATACCATTTTTAGTTGATTAAGTTTGTTGCTGGCTTCTCTGTACGTGTGTTGGGATTGTATAATGTGTTCGTTAAAACAGCTATAAAGTTCCTCAGGATGAAACCGACATGAACATGAGGTATACACAATATGCAAAGGTCGAGACATTTCAATCAAATGATAGACACATTAACGAAGGTGTGAACAAACCTAATAATATCTCGTTTACACGACTCCATACATCGCCTCAGACACTAGAAAAGCTTTAATTAACTTAGTTATCCAAAATAAGAGGACAGTGACGTCAACTTTTCTAACAACAGTCTTCAAAGAGACTTTTTAACTTTGCATGATTCTCTCAAAAAAAATCCTCTAATTTAGATGAATTATAGCAATTCAAATCGTGACATCATTTCTTGAAACGTTTTAGTTTTTTGTATATAATTCGTTTGAACTACATGGATTGTTTCTATGCATACGTGTTGAAATTGGTTATTATAAACATAATACATGTGTTGTTGACCATAACCATTGAACAAGTCGAAATAACTCTGCCTGTCTGTCTGTCTGTCTTTCGCAACATATCAGTTCGTGTTTTATGTGAACTCAATATTTTATACCATGATAAAACATCATTGAAAGTAAACAATTAGAAAGGCTTGAATTTGCACAATTATGTTTGAATGAAATTCTAATAGTTTGGTGTATCATAAAGGTAAATAAAATATCTCAATTTCAACAAGTGAAATGTTGCCAATATATCATATGTGAGTGAAAATAAACTGTTTTAGATGTACAGCGATCCTGAAGAAAGTTAAATAAACTTTTACTAAGTCATTTTTGTTTGTACGAAGTTGCGCGAGAGGGTGGTCTTTTGTTCTGGGGGAACCCGATGCATACCCATTTGTCCGGCAGGCTCGCCACTAACTTAACTCACATTTGCCCAGTCTAGGAATCGAACTCAAGTCTCCTTGGTGAGAAAAAGGTGTGCTAACCAATGCGCTTACCGGACAACCCTTATTGAGTCAATTAAATATAGTTAACTCCAAATAGGTAAGTAAACATCGAATCAAATGATACACATGTGTATACACTTTGTGTAACAATAAAGCAATAATGATTAGGTGTATTTCGATTCCATATTTTAATAAATTAAATAAACACAAAGCTAAAATTTATAGCTTGAATTGTGTCTTTAATTACAGATTGTAAATGGTAAATGAAAAACTAGTCCCGTTTTATTTATGTAAGTTTGTTACAGAACAATGAGCTGTTACTCGCATTCAAGAACACTTGCAACAAACTACAGGTGTCCCAGATCTGGCTGACAACGAGTAACAGACGCATGAACGGACAATTTCATAACGTTGACCTCGTTTTAAACGGCCTCTATCACAGCACGTTAGATCGGTCATAGTAAGTTTATTTGTTTTGCGACGTCCAAGACAAATTCGCCAATCTATAGGAATACGTTGTACAAAGTATGCTTCTACACCATCGAGTGGCTCGTGTACAGTTCAACAGAAATGACGTCAACGTGTTGCCTTAGCCAGCCCTGTGATGAGATATGAACCCTGTTAAGCATATATGGGACGAGGTTGGTCCATGGCAGACTACTAGATGCGACAATAGCAACCTGTATGATTTAGGAAACGCTCTCAATAAGGAAAGGAATAATACTTCTTCTGACATCATTATCCGTAAAAGAGAAGTTCATACACGATATTAAATGAATGTCAACATCAATTCTTACCAATTGGCCTGTGGTAAATCTTTATGGCACTCGTTGTTTGAACAGTAAATCAAATTGCAATCTTCTTGAACCTTTATCTCCTGTTTGAGGCCCCAAATAACTTGTAAATATTAGTCATTTCAATAAACACATGGTATCAGTTATATATTGCTCAACATTTGAATGTGAAACATGACACACTTCTCTTAGAAACAATATATTTAAATATACCTTCACTAAAACTAACAAGCATTGCAATAGAGACACACTCAATAATGCCTGAATGAAGGACTACGTATTTAAATGATATTGTCAGTAAAAATACAACATTCGTTTCGATTTAGATATGAAAGTAATGCGTAACGTAGTAAAGGTAAGAACAACTGTTCGTTTGTCCTTATTTTTTTTTTAGTTTGCTACCTGCATTATTTATTTGCATCGCCTCTTTTGATCAGAACTTGGCCAGGTGCATGTATGTGTTTTGTTTTACTACTTATGAAGAAAGAAGTATATTTTATTTAAGTAATTAATTAATGCTTATTTCTTAATATATTAACTGTATTATTAACCATAAGATGTGATTGCTAATTGGTTCATCTACAATCTGATTGAAGTGATAATATGATTTTACAAACTGTTTTTCCTTTAAGCGCATTTAGTGCACTTTATTTCTAATTTTAGTGTTTTACTGTTCTTCGTCTTAAATACGACTAGTGGCAGCTGCCTTTTTTTTTTATCTTTTTCTGTGACACTTTATTCCATTGTGAACCATTAAAAGTGCTTACTTGTACTTTGTATTCACTTTTATGTTATGTGTTTAAAATATCATATTAGTTTTAATCGTCTACTTTTGACTTATCTGTGAATACTCTACGATATTTAGCAATATTAAACTTTGTTATGATCTCAATATCATTCGCGTTTCATTCGTCGTGTACTATATACTCGAATGATATTTTTATGATATATACTCTATAGACATTTCATGTTTAAAAGCGCATTTTTTTATTTTAGGTTGATTCTGTTGTTATTTTTTTAATGACCTTTCAGAAAAAAGCTATTAAAAGCTTATGTCTATATGTTACATGATATCCAAAAATAAACAAATACTGACTTGACTTGACATGACTTGTCTCAACGTGTACGTACCTCCAGATGCCTGAAACCTCTTTACTTGATCAAGTTCACCTGCGATAACGTGACAATCCTTAAAGCATATAAAGAAATTGTCCTAGTTATAAAAGTCATTCCGTCGTAAAACAGGAGGAAAATGGGAACTCTCTTGAGAAAACAGATTGTCCGATCAATTATTACATGGACAATTCTACTATTTGTCCTGTGAATTACGAGATCTTAAGGATCTATTAGCACTTCTTATTTGGCGAAAAACAGAAAAACATATTTGTTTCGCTTAAAAGAACATGAGAACGTTGGTTTTATTGTAATTTATAACTACAGGAAGGCAGTTTCCAATAAGTCGAAACAAAAGAATATTGTTTTATATGCATTTTGGCTGGCTATGCTTATAGAAAGTAGTTTTTAAAGTTGAACATTGATAATGCTTTTCAAGCATTAGTTTTTTAGACAGTGCTTGCGAGTATGCAGCGTCCATAAAAGTCCGTTTTGACTTTCTTCCCTGTAACATGAAAATGAAACGTTATTAAAGTTGTTCTTAATAAATAGCCCGTGCGTAGTTGTTAACTGTCGACTTAACGTCAATGCCTGGTCTGAATTCAGTAAGCCATTATAATTGTTCGAGAATTTAAGTGTGAATGCACTCCATACGCACATCATTTCAAAATACCTAATTACTGACGCTGATCGTTTTTACAAAGCAAGAATTGTAATTTATAGGTTCATAAAGTTTTCGTTAAGTGTCGTAAATAATGGTATGCAAGATGTGTTCCCTTATAGAAATACATAATTAACTGAGGAAATACTCATCCAGACGTGTTGTAATCAATAATTCACTTTTGATGTAAGGATGTCTTTCAAAAATTGAATATATTTTACGAACAGAGATAATGTTTTGACCATTAGTTGTGCATAAAAAAGCGAATTAATCGGCACTATATAACATTTACGATAAATCCCACAGTCACTTTATATCTGCGCTGAAAAAATTCTCATAAAATAACAAGCATATTTTGTATCCATGTAGTTTTGAACTGGCTTGTTCGATGCTGACAATCACGTTTTTAATTTGTTACTTTAGTCTCTATCTGTGTGAAACTTTTCATCAACCGAACGTATATTGCCATGCCTGGACTGCTAGGACCCGTGTTTTTAAAAAAGTAGTGATAAGTTGCTTTTTTCCTGATTACACAGAATGTTCGTAACGCCCGAGCGTGGTCATGTGTTGTGGGGAAAACCGGAGAACCCGGAGGAAACTCACTTTTCCGGCTTGGTAGCCACAAACAACACTCACAGGCGCCAAGGCCGGGAATCGAAATCGGGTCGCCTTGGTGAGAAGCAAGTGCACTAACCACTGCGCTAAGCGGACAACCAGATATATTCATATGTATCTTGCAACATGTAAACTCGTAGTCTAACAAACTAAACATAGACGAAGATACTACGACATTCGAGAGAATATTTTTGAATATAAGTTCCATTATGTATTCTTCAGTATCTGAATGTCACTTATGTTTGTTAGTATATTAATTTCAACATATGTTCGGAGGCAACTTACTTCCATAATATGTCTGTTGGTCTTCTAGGCCCAGTTTATAGTCGTAAGCATAATAGTTTCATACCATGTTGGTGAGTATCTCTTTGTCATAATATGTTCGTTATTATCTCAGTTTAGTATTTTGTCGGTTAGTATCTCAGTTTCATAATAAGTTTATTAGTATTTTTGTTTCATGATATATTTGTTACTATATAAGTATCAGAATGATTTCATTAGTGTCTTAGTATTCTAATATATTCGTTAGTAACATAGTTTCATAATCTTTTCGTTAGAACCTTTGTTTCATAATATTGTCGAAAGTTTCTTAGTTTCATAGTATGTTCGTTAGTCTATTGGTGTCATAGTATGTTCGTTGATATGTTAGTTTAATAATATGTTTGTTTGTTTCTTCGATTACAATTTGTTACCAAGTTTGCCTTTCTTGTTTTTCTTTTAGTTTGAACTATTCATACATAGTTTTTAATTCATGTATCGTATGAATGTTTACCTTTGTAATTGGTATATCGTGCATGCATATTTATTTTTAAATATCTCTGCGGAATAAAGTATATTTTGTGTAAACATTTGTTAAAACTTGAACAAATCCGAATTTCGGGATAGGTGTTGCATATGATCAACTTGCTTTGCGTATCATTTGTAAGGGCTCTTAGTGCAGTAAAAAGGAAAATATCAAACAATTGATCTTCAGAAAACGAAACAAATATGTAATTTCACGTCCGAGTCGATATGAAATTGAATGAAAAGATAAACTGCAATAAGTGCATGCAAAATGTGCGTTTTTTATTAATTTTACGTCAGAAAAACTACCATTAAATAAATTTAAAATGGTGCCGATCGTTAAGTTAGCTTATTCGTCGGTCGAAGTCCTTAAATCAATTATTGTCGGCGTTGGTAATTACACCTCCAGTGAGCATTAGTCTTTAGCCGCCAAACGAAATATCAAATAGCGTAGAACATCACTTCTAACAAAGTACATTATATCTATTAGCGAGACAATGCTTTTCCTGTTTAATGAGTGATATATTAGATGTACTTTAAGCGTCTTTATAAGGATACTCTCAAATTATTATTATGACTCTAAGACATATACTTCAATATAGGTCTCTTAAATATCATTGCAATTCTTGTAAGAGTCTAGGCATGTTTCATCATAAATAGTTATAAACCATCAGCTAACCTGAATGTGTAACATATCGTCTTGGTTGTTTTATTTATTTTAACCGTCATCCATGAAACAAGATTTAAAAGGTAAACAAACAAAACATAATTGCATTTGCAAACAGAGGCACGATTACTATATTTACAATAAAAATACAAGAATCAAGCTCAAAAGCCATTGCAGTTGTTTATCTTTCATATCGGTGCCGGATTTATAAATATGCCAAGGCCCTTCCCGCCGAATGCCAGTCGGGTCACGCGCAATAACTAAGACATTAAAGCTCGTTTTAAAAGCATGACTCTGTAAGAGGAACTATTTTTCCGTCAACATTGATCGAAAATTACTACGAGTTTTGTCATCATTAAACAACAATGTACGTCATTTATCTGTTCAAAAACGCGTGTTACATAATAATACAATATCATAATTAACAGTTATGTTTTATTGTTTTTGAACAGGAAACAAAAGCTTGATTTTCTTCTTTTGAAAAACATGGAATATTGCCCGAGATACCACAAATGCTCATTATTAAAACATGGCATGTAGCGTAAAAGAATCGTGTTAGTATGTAAAATGCCAAGGTCATCTTTGGTCATTGGTCATTGGTTAAAGTGTTCCTGTTAAATGGCTCGTCAAGATATAACAACGCAATGAATTTAAGAAAATAACATAACACCAACTTGAATGTGCATCATGGCAAAATATGGCAGGTCAACACAAGGAAAATGTGATCAACACCAGATGAGGTCGTTGCTTAAATGATAGAGACCGAAAACATTCATGTTATTCCTCCGAAATTATTTTGATAAACACTGCAACTGATAGAAATTGAAACTTCACCACAGCTGATATGAACTTATATTCAATGAAAATATACTAAAGTTTTGATTAAGATATATGTTTAACACATGTATTTCATGTCCATTTATGGGTCTCATATTTACATATATATTCGGCAATACATCTATTTCATACATTTATAATATATAATATATTCATTTATACCAGACATCATGATATTTTAAGTCGACCTTTGATGGGGTTTTTTCAATTGTAACTTGAGTAATATTACTGTTGTATTATCATGTGCATTGGCAACACGTACATTGTAACAAGATCAAGTCGCTTTTTGACTACGTAGTCTACCTTGGAAAGAACTATTCCATCGTGTCACACTAATATTTTTCCTCGTAAAAAAGAGACAAAACAATGAACTCTATATAAACTCTATATAAACAGTCTTACACAAAGACATTATATTGTTAGGGAAATTTTAATCAACATGTCATTGAACCATTTTTATACATCCGTTCTTAAATAAACACATGGCAAAATTGTAAAGATATAAACTTTTACATTTTAATGAACAATGGTTTACCTAGCCGTTCTTAAACAAAGACACAATAGACTTGAAAAGGGATGAAAACTTACATTTCAATAATACATTTGTTATGAGAACGTTCTTAAATCAACACACGGCAGACGTGTTTAGAGAGAAGCTTTGCTTTGAAATAAACCAATGATTACGCAGTATGTCTTAAACAACACATGCCATACATTAAAATAGATGAAATTTAATACTTTAATGAACCATTGTTTACTCGGCTTGTTTAGAATCCAATCGAAGTATTAATGGGCTGACAATTTGCATTTGTCCATTGGTTTCAAAACATGCTAAAATCGCAACGATACTGGTCACAGTTCAGATCTATGATTGGCTTGCGACAAATGATGCGCGTACTCCACGCTATTATTCTTCATTTGGACTCCGACGAGTTATGTACAGGTTTATTTTAAGTTCACTCTAACGCTATTTGAGTTTCAACTAGATCGGAATTTGTTTTCAAATTTTGACGATTGAAAGGAAGTGAAAGTCATTCATTCCCTACGTAAAAAAAAAACAATCAAATTGTGAATGTTAGTCACCTATGCGTTCTTTCTCGCTGTTTGAAAAACAGCAACACACGTAACGTAAAACTTGATACATAACTATCGTTTACGAAATTAATAAAGTAATGATCTCCAAAATGGTCACCCCATTTTGTTTTTGTAATCGCGGTCCCAGTTGAAAAAAGGGCATTTGGAAAATTTGCAATTCGCTTGCTTTTCATTAAAAGGATGATGGCGAAATATTATTATTACAAAAGGCAAGGAGAATATTTATAAACAATTATTGCCTTTAATTGCAAAGTGGAGTAAGAAGATAAAAGTGCAACATTAGCGGATTTAACTTAAAGAAATTCAACTGCTCGAGACAATTTGGCCAGGACGATATGCGAGTGGTCCTTAGTTATTCAAGACATGTTCTGTTATTGGTTCATGCGTTCTTGAATAACTTCTCTTCTGCATCGATATGCGAGTGGTCCTTAGTTGTCCAAGACATATTCTGTTATTGGTTCATGCGTACTTGAATAACTTCTCATTTGCATCGATATGCGAGTGGTCCTTAGTTATCCAAGACATGTTCTGTAATTGGTTCATGCGTACTTAAATAACTTCTCTTCTGCATCGATATGCGAGTGGTCCTTAGTTATCCAAGACATGTTATGTAATTGGTTCATGCGTACTTGAATAACTTCTCTTTTGCATCGATATGCCAGTGGTCCTTAGTTATCCAAGACATGTTCAATAATTGATTCATGCGTACTTGAATAACTTCTCTTTTGCATCGATATGCGAGTGGTCCTTAGTTATCCAAGACATGTTCTGTTATTGGTTCATGAGTACTTGAATAACTTCTCTTCTGCATCGATATGCGAGTGGTCCTTAGTTATCCAAGACATGTTCTGTAATTGGTTCATGCGTACTTGAATTACTTCTCTTCTGCATCGATATGCGAGTGGTCCTTAGTTATCCAAGACATGTTTTGTAATTGGTTCATGCGCACTTGAATAACTTCTCTTTTGCATCGATATGCCAGTGGTCCTTAGGTATCCAAGACATGTTCTGTAATTGATTCAAGCGTACTTGAATAACTTCTCTTTTGCATCGATATGCGAGTGGTCCTTAGTTATCCAAGACATGTTCTGTAATTGGTTCATGAGTACTTGAATAACTTCTCTTCTGCATCGATATGCGAGTGGTCCTTAGTTATCCAAGACATGTTCTATAATTGGTTCATGCGTACTTGAATTACTTCTCTATTGCATCGATATGCGAGTGGTCCTTAGTTATCGAAGACATGTTCTGTAATTGGTGCATGCGTACTTAAATAACTTCTCTTTTGCATCGATATGCGAGTGGCGCTTAGTTATCCAAGACAGGTTCTGTAATTGGTTCATGAGTACTTGAATAACTTCTCTTTCGCATCAACTATTTATATTCATTGCCTCCAGGTCCTTATGTGGTAAACCAATAGGGTTTACTATCGTATTCAAGACGCTTCAATGAAATCAATTTCCTTAATGTCTAAATGTCTGTGGGCTATATATCTTGCTTAGATTGTTATGTCTTTACTGATTGTGTAAAAATTATTACAAAGCGTTCTAATATTCACAGCATGATAATACTCAATGTGAATTTGCAACACGGTATTATGAAAAACCTCAGACATATTAAAAAAACAAAAACATTTTTCATCGATTGTATCAATGGTTAGTTAAAGAACCGATTCATAAAATTGACTTTGGTGTATGAAATATGAATCAAATAATCAAAATGACATGAAAAAGCGGGAGTATGTCTCCTACCTACTTTTATTTGCTGTTGTTGTTTTATTTGATAAACACTGATAACTAACTCTAATTTATTTGTGGTACATTTGTTCGTGCATTGCTTGTAATGTAGATTTTTTTTTATTTTAATAATACGACTTTTTCTAAATTAAAAGGGGAAAAAACACTTCCCCGTTAATGTCAAGGTCAAACTGTTATCTCCATCAAATGAAGCACGTACAACTGATAACGGACAACAATTAGATGAAAAGACATCACAGCGGTGAAAAACACACACCGACATTTACGAGGTTCTCAATAATTTAAGATTTCAAGTAAGGCATCATAATAGGAACTTTTTTGTTCTTAAGAAGAGGTTTGTTATCGTATATCGTAACATATTAATGCAAGATCGCGGAAAATGTCTGATATATGTATGTATAAAAGCGGACAAAATGAACCAGCGATTGCGATTGTGATGTTTACAGACACAAGGTAAAGGCCGAAAAGACACTAAATGATTATCAAAAACCAGTGAAAGATTTGCGGTTGTAACAATGCATTTGGTTAGAACAACGATTTAAGATCACCGTGAATGAAATAGACTTAACATAAGTCAGTATTGAAAGTTTGTCAGTTTACTCGGTTAACTTATACAATAATGACGCCATATACTCAAGATAACATGATCTTCAATTTTACGAATATATCTTTATGAACATGATTTGCAAGGGCTTTCATAGACGGTAATTGGATTGAATAAAACGAATCCTTGCCCGACCTTTGATGATAAATATACTTCTCTCTGTGTTATCTTCCTTTTCTTGCCATTCTACTTAACAAATTGACAAGACGCTTTTTACTGATTTTCCTGATAAGAAATTATAAATCGTTAATGTGTTATGACATGATGCGTCCCATGTTTATTATGTTTTCATGGACTTACATGGACTTACACTTGAATTGTTCTTAGAACCAGACTTCGGCTGTAAGAAAACGCTTTGTGATGCGTCCTTTAGTCTGAAAAACAGCATTTATTGTAAGAAGAAGGTTATGTAATTTGCAATATTTATATTTATGCAAAGAATAGAGCATTTGCTAATTGCTTGTCATGTTTCCTAAGATTTGATCGAGGAATTGCGGTATTCTTGTTAAATACTATTACTTTTAATATTAAGATTCAACAGCAATTGTAAGAGTAAATATAAAGCAAGTGTCAATGTCTATTGCATATATCCCTTGGTTTTGGGAGCATATTTTGAAGTATTAAGTAGGCAGATAGTTCATACTAAAAACAAGTATGATACAAAGTTGTGCGTTTACAACGGCAACGATAAAGGAAGAACAACAACAACAACACATTATTGAGTTTGTCAAATTACCAATCATTTATGGTCTAGAGACCGTAGTTAATTCGCTATGTAGGAACGTTCAATCCAACGACCCATAAGCCGGCGTTAATCTATTAACCAGAGCCATTGGTATACAATATTTCGTTTCCTACATAACAACGATAATGCCAACCAGTCAAATACGGCGACAAAATTTAAAACAGTGCCGTTATTGGATAGTGGTGTATTTTATATATAACAACTTTACAGCCTAATAACCACTAGAAGGCGTTAACCTTTCAACAAGGGACATATATAATATGGCTAATAGTTTTATATTTATAAAAAAAATATTTATAGCGCCTTGTTTTCGGCATTGTGATGATGATTTAAAAAAGAACACTGCGATACAAGTTGTTTTTTAAACCAATGTTTAGCGATTTGATTGACCAAATACTGTCATTTAAGAGCGCGTGCTTTAAACCTAGTTTTTGTCATATTTTCTAGATTATCAGGAAGAACATTTCGATCCAATCCAATTAACCTGCGAAAAGACACGAATCAGTTATACTGTTGCATAGGCTGTTTTAACACACGGAGTATTGGGGTCTCTGTGGAGCAAACATCTAGTGACAGAGTAGCAGTGTATTGTCTACGAAGCATTTCGTTTCGTTTGGCCATTACCCGGATAGCATAAACTCCAGACATCGGGGTTCAGAGGGGTTCAGAGTCTCTTTTAAGTTACGGTAGACGACTGGTACAAGCTATAGACGTTCTGGGGCGCTCAGAACGGCATCGATCTGGGTTTGCAGAGAAGTGTATAGAGGGAAAGCAGTGCGTGCTCGTGAAATATTGGCTTCAAACGCAATACATTGTGTTGATTACTGAAACTTAAGTCACGCACACACTAGGGCTGACCCGATATAAACAACAAGAATATAGGGCTAGGCAGTTTCACAGCATACGCCCAGCTACAGTATCTTCACACAATTATTAGATTGTTGAAGATATTTATCACTTGATGTAATACCTACTATATGAGTCTGATTTTAAGAATATATGTGGTTACGTCTGCACTCAATTAATACATTATCTCAAGAATATTAACTTCGGATACGAGCTTTCACAGATTAATTTCTTAAATGGTTTCAATTGTAACCTAAAGGCTGCAGACATGTTCAGTAATGGACAAAAATACGCTTAACTAAACAACTCAAACATTGCACTGTCAGCTGTCAGCTGGTCAATTCGTTAGAAGTCGATAAGTGAATGATAAACGTCGACTTGATAGTGTTATGTGCTCCCTTAGAGGTTATGCGACAACAGACAGTATCTGTACTGGTTTCTGTGTACTTGAGTGTATCTTGTTATTATATTCATACGTATTTATATTTGTTTTGTATAAAGTAAAATTAATTAATTCATTGTTATTGTTGCATTTAGTTTCTTCTACCTGATACTGATTCTGTTCTCTATATATATCACCGTATAACGTCTACGAACACTTAATAAAATAATAATAGAGAATATGTTTACAAAATTGCCAAACATTGTACGCTATAAGTAGCAATTAGAAATGCACAATATAAATGAATGTGTTGACTCAGATTATGTTTTTTCATTCGAGAGGAGTGTGTGTGCAGAAAGAAAATGTTAGACATCTACCAAGTCAATTATTTCAAAACAAGATTGATGAACGATAACATATTCAGGAATAGTCAAATACCCGTGATGACCATCAATAACTGTTGAGGCAACTTATATGATAGTGGTACAGCCCAAATAACGGGGACTGGAACTTTATTAATAAGAATCTTGTTTAAAAATACATATATAAACCGACTCTCAACGAGAGACTTATAACACAACCAACATACATTACCATGCCTTACCGACACTCAACCAGAGACTTATTACACAACCAACATACATTAACATGCCTTACCGACACTCAACGAGATATTTATAACACAACCAACATAAATTACCATGCCTTACCGACACTCACCGAGAGACTTATGACACAACCAACATACATTAACATGCCTTACCGACACTCAACGAGAGACTTATGACGCAATCAACATACATTACCATGCCTTACCGACACTCAACAAAAGACAAATAACACAATCAAAAACCTAAACAACAGTCAACGAGAGACTTATAATGCCAAGGTATTGGATACAAAACTGAACAGACACTCATCAAGAGAATAAGTAAAAATCAGGGATATATAACATAGCCAAACCAACACTGAACGAATGACTAATCACGCAACAGACATACATTCCAATGCCTAACTGATTCTCGACGAAATACTAATAACTTAACAAGCTCATACTCCAGAGCCTAACTGACCCTCAACGCGAGGCTTATGACACAGCATACTCGCATACCCCAGCTTAACAGACAATGAACGAGATACTGTTTGCACAACATGTACACATTACATGTACACATATTCCTTTATCCACCCTTCACTTAAGGCAACAGTTTGCACAGACATAAAACTAATATTGAAATTATTTTTTTAAATGCACCGTGCGTTTGAGAACTACCATTCCGTTGCCGTTTCTTGTTGTATTTATAGATAATAAATTGCACACTATTGCACGATACCCGCCTTATTTTAAGTAGAAAATGAAAACACGCCGAAACTACGTTGTTAATTAATACAAGAACACCACGCACGTCGTGCGTTTTTGATGACTGCTATAGAAAGATGTGCTTTAATTATCTGAATAAGGATACTCTTCAATTAATAGTATGACTCTGACACATATGCTTCAATATAGGTCTCTTACGTATCATTGCAATACCTGTAAGAGTCCTAGCATGTTTCATCAGAAAGAGTAATAAAACATCAGATAACCTGAATGTGTATCATTTCGTCTTGTTTTTTTTTTTATTTCTTTATAACCGTCGTCCATCAAACAAGATTTAAAACGGAAACAAACAAAACAATATTGCATTAGAAAACAGAGGAACGATCACTATATTGCCAATAGAAAACAAGAATCAAGTTTAACAGCCAAAAATATTGTGTTTTTCATCTTTCACACCGGTGCCGGACACTTAAATATGCCACACACCCTTCCCCGCCAGACGAGTCACGCACAACAACTTTGACATCAAAAATAGTTCTAAAAGCATGAACCTGATAGAGGAACTATTTTGCCGTCGAGATTGAGCGCACATTACTACGGGTTTTGTCATCAGTAAACAACAGTGCACACTATTTAAAATCTGTTTGAAAACGCAGGTAACATAATAATACAATATCATTAGCAACTGTTATATTTCAACGGAACTTGAGTTTCTTCCTTTAGAGAATATGGAATATTGCCGGAGTTACCACAAATGCTCACAATAAAAAGATGACGTGTAGCGTAAAAGGATCATGTCAGTACGTCAAATGACAGGGCCACACTTAAGTCATTGGTCATTGTTTAAAATTTCCCTGTTTAATGGCTTGTTCAAGCTATAACAACGCAATAAATTTAAGAAAATAACATAACACCAACTTTAATGTGCAAAATATGGCAGGCTAACACAGGAAAATGTAATCAACAACAGATCATGTATTTGCTTAAATGATAGAGACAGTGCATATCAGTGCTTTTTCAACTAGGTCTTTATGTGTTCATGTCTATGCGGTCCAATTCACATTGACAAGCATTCAAGCATTCAAGATGAGAAATCCTATGAACCACAAACATATAACAAACAAATAATTAATTAGTATTATATATGACTAATGTAAGATAATTGAAAACGATTCATTTTAATTTTTTAACGAGGAAAACATATTAAAGAACTGATTTACTTCTGAGATGTTCGTGACAACAAAGCTATGAAGTGAAAACTGACTTATCATGCTTGCTTAATTGTAATTGTCTAGGAAGATAGCTTTTAGAGTCTGTCTAAACAGGAAATTCATCATATCGGAAACAAATCTCAAGTCTAGATTCAGGATATCATACATGATCAAATTATTGGAACTTTAACTGTGCCAACATGGCGATGGTTGGGATTATAGAAATATATGATAGTCATGTGACATTTAATCGTGCGCTAGGGTGATTGGAGCAGGCAAAACATATTTAGGTACATATATGAGTCTTATTCAGTGTTTGCTTAGCCTAGAGCATATGCCTTTGAACAGTTACAATGTTCCAAGTTTGGGTTACATGGCAGTACTTTTAGTAACGTTGTTTGATAAGGTAAGGGCCTTTCCGTTTAAAACATTTACATTACTACAATGCCATTACCTACAATTGATCTAATCTTGTCCATGTCACATGATTTTGTTTTATTTTCAATTGAATGAAAAATTAAATATTATTTACAAACATGGTACCTTACCCTTTCCCTAAATGTGACATACTCATAACAATACAACATTTATATGAATAGTAAATAGACCAACTTATGAAAGTCGACGACAAAAATGTTCCCATGCACAATTACAAAAGTCAACAAAACGAAAGACTTAACCTAAAATATATCCAAACGCTTACAAATAAAATGACATTATAGTTGCAGTAATACAACGAACATTTCATATACAATCCCAGTGGTTGAACAACGAAAGATTCAACCTCAACCTTGTCATAGCGTTCACCAAAAAGAGTAAACAAATGTTTAGAAATATAATGTGAAGCCAATAGTTAGTCTTGCCTTTAGGACCATCCTATGTGAATATATACTGCTAATGCCCGGCGTTTACCATTGTCTTCACATGAGTACCTGCCATTTGCTAATAATTACGCACTCTTCGTAGTTTAACAACGTAACGAGCTGCACATCAAATAACTTTATTCAAATGCTTTTAAGTTTATGCATTTAGCAACTAAATGTGGGAATTAATCATTCAAACATGGTCCTGGCCTTTCACAGAGGCCTCTATCACAGTGGAATTTGATATATAAACACGTATTCGATTAGTATTGCTTGCGTGTTATACGCTGTCGTTTGAACATAGCTTAGTTGAATTAACTTAAAATTTATATATTTTACAACGATTGTGAAGAAAGTTACATTAATTTCATCTAAGTGATTTTCGTAGGCCTGATATTGCGCGAGAGTGTGTCTTGTTTTTCAGAGGTAACCGGGGTATCTAGAGATGTTGTGTATACAAAAGAAATAAAAACAGTTTTACGGTTTATTAATAGTACTGGAGAACAGTCATTGAGAACTAAAATTCTAAGAGAGCATGCATCATGTTGTAGTTCAGAGACGTGGCTTATCAGCAAGAGATGTCGCTATTGGCTGAGATAAATACACATAAGGAGAAACCCAACCAAACTCACATGCGTCCAGGCCGGGAATCGAACCTGAGTCACCTTAGTTTGAGGTGAGTGCGCTAACCACTGCGCTCACCAGACAACCTTATCGGACTTCAACAGATTAGTACTCGCTTGAGTTGTATCCGACCCGGAAATAAACTAGATAATGATTTATTTCTTTTTAAAATATATGGATATAGGATCGAAAATGAACTAGAAATCGACTCATGTCATTATTAATTGGTGGTTGCAAACACACTCGTTTTTATCAATACAGTCGTGAGTTGCAATAATTCGAAAGTGACTCACATTTCCTTAAAGATGTCATTGCAAACAGTTAAAATATGAATACAGTCTTGAGTTGCATCCATATCGAAGTAAACTTGAGAGTGATTTACTCTTCACAAGTTCATCGAAAAAAAACATTATAATACTGGCTGGAGATGGATCGTTGTAGGAAATGAACTGGATGACGACTAGCATCTCTCTTTTGCTGATTTGCAATCGTATCAATACGTATTAATGTAGGCTTCATTTGATCTATTTCGGAAACGAATCATATCTGCTGTCGTGTTCAATCTGAATATCATGCAATCACATTTCCTTTAATCTTGTCTCTTAAGGAAATGGCACTATGTATTTGACCTGAATAACGATATCTAGGACGAAAAAAGTGCATATGTTTAGTGTAGGATGTTTCATAACATTAGTTTACCATGTTGGGATTTTGGTGCATTAAGAAGTAGTGATATTGAGAAACGAAATTTATGATATTGATCGACAACGTATATAGCATTACTCAATTTGTCTATTATTAATCAAATATTTGCCCTTTAATGACTGCTTGGAATTCATTCAATTTGTATGTTTGTTGTATCACGTGGCCTTACCATATTGCAAAATGTGGCTATTTACATGACCTAATTATGTTGTATCGTTCATTCTAAAAAGCTATTAAACTACTTTAAATTTGATTGTTTTAGATAAGACGGACGTTGTTTGTGCGAGCGAAGGTGGCCTCGTAGTTAGCTGTAACGCATATCCTTCGATTAAAACTCCTAAATTTGTATAATCTTAAATAAGAAAAAAAATATAAGTACATACGTGGAGGGAACACAGTATTGACTACCACTCAAATACAAACTTCAGGTTGTAATTGAATACCGGAATCACATATTCACTTACAATGTATTATTCTAAATGTATACGCATTTAATTATTATAACACAGACACTTAAGTGGCCTGGTATATGTATGTTTTCTACGATTTAGTCTTAGTGTGTTATTAAGTAAACATCATGAAATGAAAACGTACAATGTTCTCGAACAAGTATTTGGCACTCTACGTCTGAGTGTTTTTAAAGTAAACATAATGAAACACAAACGTATTTGGCATTCAAGCATGTGTCATTCAACAATAACCAGCCGCTCTGTTGGCTTCTATCTGTTCATGATAGTGCATTATTAACGTGGTACGTCTGGCTATGATATTAACGATGCATTATATAACGTTTAATATTGTTACAAGCCCATTTTATAAAATCTTTACTATAGTTCAGACGGTTGTATTTGCTTCTAACTGTCTAATATAGTGAATTATTCATTTTAACTGGCATCATGTGGGTATTATTTATGCAATATACACATAAGACACAGTTTCATGATCAAAATTACTAATTGTTTCCTGTTTATCTGCACACTAAAGAAATTCTGACACAAAGCCAGACATGTAAGATCTAAAAATATAAAGCCTTCCACAACAAGAAACATTTGTAAAACTCGCGCTCCCCGAAAGTTGAAGAAAACAACGAACATATTTATTTCCTTTGGCTCTGATACTGAATCACTTAAGACAACATACATACTAACCAGAACAAACATCCCAGGTCGTTTGTTAAAATTACTGTAGGTTTGGTACAGCTAAAATGAGTTAAACAGTGAATGAGTGAAACTTAAAAGGATATAATGCAATGAAACACCATAAAGCATAGAGCAGCCCCGTTAGTTTAGGACAACAATGATGCATACATAACAGCTAAACGCATTTCTGAAACTAACCGAACTTGTTATTCGATATTCAAATGTAGCAATTAAGCTCTCAGTTCGGCAAAACTCTTTGGCCAAAAAAACGGTACTTCTACTAACATCTCAAAAACATATGGTAGGTCATCAGGTACACTTTTTCTATTTTTAATTAACAGGGAATCTGTACCTAACCGATCTTTTTCAGTATATATAAAAGAAAAATTGTCAAGTTCTTATATGTTCACTCAAACAATGCACATTTTTCAAGAAACAACTTAACAAGTCCACACTACCACAGAAAGGAAGTGTCGGGTTAGTGGAAACACACAGTTTTTACGCCCTTTCTTAAGTGTATACTATGTAAACCGTTTATTAATACGACAGTTGTGTAAGGAGGACAGATATAAGCACGAATGTGATCCATGAGTAACGATTCAGCTTCCATGTGTCTAATTCAGTGAGAAAAATAGTTTCAAATATCATATCGATTTATTTAATTTTTCTCATAACTAAATCCACATGAAATACTGAAAACCTCATATAAGTACTCTTATAGTCTGTATTCCAAGATCACTCGGAATTCAAACAAAATTACAATAAACTCATCACAGAGTAATACAATTAGATCTAAGATTATCAGAAATGTTCTGACACTGGTGAACATTTTATAGAAACTTAAATATTTACCCAAATACCAAAGCTCAGAGAAGTGTTCCCTTATATACCAAATAAGAATGTTCCAAAAGACACTACAACATTTCTAAGACCTTTGTCTCCAGAGATATATGAGCATATGTGTACCTATATAATCATTGGTTTCTTTTCATATTATTTAATTGTATTTGAGGCTAAAATTGAAGAATAAATTTACAATAAAATACGTCGCTTAACGAAAACGCCTGCAGCATGCTTAATGAAAATCACCATTTTCTCTTCTTTTATTTATGTAGTTAAATACAGGGACTGTTCAATGATTTATTTTGTGAAATTGCAGGACTTTTTACTTCTATTTTCGATTATACAATGTAATTACAGAATCTAAACAATCAAAACGAAGTCCCTTTTTTGACTTAATATGTGTAATACATAATACACTGTCAGGGAAAAGTGGCAATAAATCGATGATAAATGGAGTGATTGTGAAAAAAACAACACTAAGACAATTATATTTATTTGTTGATTTTAATCTCAAATTTCATCACATGCATCTTACTGAGCAGAGATGCAAATTGATAGGAAGAAAATTGTTAATCAATCAATAAGGACACCATTTATTAAGTTATTGATATATGTTAGAATTGCAAAAGGAGTGCGTGTGTAGTGGGCAAGAGCATGCTGTATTTAGGGCCTTCCACAGTGCAAAAGTGGGTGGGGAAGGCCAACAAATAAAACGTTTCAATACTTTGTTTTATTAGGGTTTAGGTAAGGAAAACTCGTTTTGGGAAGTAAACATTCATCATTTGCGACTTGTTTTGGGGTTTTAAGGAATTGACCAAATTTTACGAAATATTAAAATAATTTACAAAATATATCTTTATCAGTTTCTGGATCAAAGTATTTGCTTTTTTACCTAAAAGTGGGTTCTTGATGACATTGTTACAATCGAAATATATCAGATTAATAATGAAAACTTGTGGATCAAACTCCTTACCTAATTACAAAATATGCAAATATATTTGCATATGAGCGATGTTTTGGCGCTTTTCAAATGGATATTTGTGGCCATGTACCCTTTAAATAAAATAAACATTTAAATGGATACTGTATTTTATATGTACCTTAGCCATTTGCTTTTTTGTTGTTTTCCATTAACGTCAAATAACTAAAAAATAATAATACGTTATTTTTTTTTGCATCAGCTTATAATGTGCGCCTTAAACTGAAAACTCATTGTAAATAAAGAGATTACAAATTCAAGTTCCTGTAAGCTATCAAATTTAGAGATATTTAGTTCTTAGAATTTCCTTGGAAAACAGTTCATTTTATTTTATTTACATCTGCAGAAAGCGAATTTACGTTTAATGGAAACCAAAACTAATTTGTCTAGACTATTTGAAATATTATTTTGATTTGGCAGTTGAATAATGTTGAGTTTAGTATTTCCTTATAAGGCTACATTTAGGAAAACAATTATATTCATTAGAAATACTAAACATTGTGTGCAGAAATAAAAAAGCCGTATATTACGACTTCTCTTCATTAAGAAACATATAGTAAACTATTTTAAGTATTTGTACTGTAAAAATATATAAATGTATTTTGTATTGAGTGATGTTGATAATACATTAAGTCAAATGGGTATGAAAATAACAATATCAAAACCAAATACGTTGTAAATATCTAACAATTAAATAAGTCTATTTAAGGCATTTCAACAATTCGAAAAAAAAATACGTTATGTAAATCTTGCATGGCTTCCAGTGTGACAGTACATGTTGTCAACATGAGGGAAAAACTGATTCCGGAGGCGAAGCTGTTCATTATACCGAACACAGTTACATTTATATACATATATAAAGATGTTTCACCATGACACAACTTTCAAGTTTAATCAATTTATTCTGTAATTATTGTTTGTTTTCATAAGTTGTCATTTTGCTGCAAATTTCGTTAAGAAATAATGCAAACACTGGAAGTTACCAGATTTACAACACATTTAAATAAGCGCTTACCACCTCAGACTTGGGAAACCAAAAATGCCTATTTTTAGCGTGTTATGTGACAGTATCATGTCATCCGGTCAAAACAGTACTGTCAGTATGTGACAGTACGAAATTGCCCTCGATGGGTATATGATAAATTAACATGAGCAGGTCACGTGAGGTATAATTATATTAAAAGCCAAATACAAATATTTAAACAACACGTCAAATGCTAACACATTAGGTATGTTACTAATGATAGGGTTACGTACACATAACATTCTGTTGTTATAGAAGTTTAGACTCTGACATTTGTACACATGCAATTTCATATGAGTGATGGCCTTTCAATATTAAATCTAAAATGACATATAGCTGCTCTTCATTTCATGCATATTGTTATTCAATATAACAATTTCATTTCAAAACACACAAAGCATATGCTAAATGTACTATTATAATAAAATGAGAAGTGACACGTGCTCAAAAACCAATGGCCACGAACATATCGATATGGCAGCAGTTAAGGCCTTCTTCTCTTTTCAAACACCAAAAACATTAATTAAATGACATTTTTTTTTCCAGTTTCCATATTTTAATCAATAAATATTCGTACAATGTGTTTGTTACTAGCAACTGAAAATCTTCAGGATGATTAACTGTCTAGTTGTCGCGCCGTTCCATTGACCTACGTCTGAATGTGTTACATCGATATTGAAAGTCGTCAGGGAATAAGATGTAGCTCACATTTAAGTTCAACAGTAATTATTATTGTGTTTTCCTTTATAAAAAGGTGTAAAACTACGGGGTTTCGTTAGGGACACCGTGTCTTCGTCCTTACGTAAGTCTGCTCAGACGCAAACGGACGACTGCGAAAACAAGAAAGTACGAAAGTACGAACCCCAAAGGACGACTGAGAAAACAAGAAAATATGACCCTACGAACGTTCTCGTACTGTACGTGTTCGCATCCCCACACAATCGCGTAAGGTTGAAGACACAACGACCTCATGGAACACCGGAGTATACAAACGTAATTCAAACCGTGAGACATTTGTCTTTAAGGCCGAACCGCTCGAGTATCATTTCAAAGACTTTTAGAAAGGAATATTGAAATGGGCGATAAAATGTGCTGCGCATAAGTTTCGTTTCTCGTCATGTGTTTCGGTTTTCAAAAGGGTTTTTGTCAATAAGAATCAAATAAATCTATGTGTCCGTTGTTTCAATAATATACAGTTATGTTTAAATGTTAAAATGTCAAACAACATCTCAAAATATGATGGAATTACTAAGTACATCAACATCATCATATAAAGACGTAACTTGTTTCTGTAGTTTTTCATTTAAATATCGATTGTGAATCAAATATATAAGTTTGAAGAACTTAAGTTACTTAAGTCCTTTACTCCGTTTTTGGGTTTGAATTTGTATCAAAGTTTGATAAAAAAAAATAAAAAAATATATGTATGAACTTTGCCACTTCCAGAAACACAGTGGTTTGTATGAAGTATGCCTTCGAAGTTCAAATTCATATATATTTTGTTGACATTTGCAAATTGTGTGGGTCCTACATTGATTTTTGATTATGTTATAGCTTTTCTCTATCTATATTAAGTTTCTCTGATTTTGTTACTTGTTTATTTGATTTGCTTATTTATTATGAACATATATTCTCTATGGAAATGTTTAAGTTCTTTCTATACATTATGATTTTTTAAGGTGCACAATAGAGGTTGATAGTTGATCAAAATGCATTATAGTGTTGATTTTAATGATGAAAGCAAGAAAATTAATTTTATTAAGGTACAGATAAAAAAATAAAAATGGAGATATTGTTAGCGCGTTTGTGAATTTTACCCACGGAAATATTAATTAGTTTTATTTTTTTTGTAAAGAGTAGTATTTTTATTTTTGCCTTATCATAATTATGACTTTGTTTATGTTTATCATTGAAGTCAACGAATGTAAACAATGCAATTCCCTTTAAAGGCAATATGTCAAACAGTGTTAGGAAAATATGAATTACCGACTACTAGTTTTAGTCTATGTACAGCTGAACGTCAAAACAACATAGGTTCGTTATGTTTATAAAAGTGTTTACCGACTAGTCCGCCCAATAAGTCACAATGGGTATATACACGAGTAAAAGGGTTACCTATAACAGCTGGCTATCGCGCCTAATTATGTCTGCATTATCTATTATTAAGGGTTTAATGAAGTGCATTCATAATGTGTTGCAGTTAAAGCCTATCATCTTGCATCGCTAACGAACATCGAAACCAATCTGGATGCCGACAAAACCAAACGAGACTTCAAAGCAGATTGCATTAACTATAAGAAGCCAATTATGGAAGGACAGGGATCATTAAAGATAATTACTGTAAAATTACTCAATCGCACTTACTAATTAGTACATTTTCTACCATTCATTTAAATAATTGTCAACCATTTCGTAATCGACAACTAATTTGTAACGATTTATCTTCTGCATTGCAGAATGTCTGGCCCTAGAAAATTTGAAAGAGTTCCTTTCTATCCGTTCACCGAATTTAACTAACGACCGTAGTGAAATATCCCTGTTGTTCCAAGAAAGATGTTAATTTACGAAATGAGTTCCGTTAGTGTTTTTTAAAAATATGTCTGTTGAATTCCAAATTGTGTTTGTTCTATCAAGGATATATATTTATTTAATTGAAAAGTATGGCAGACGAAGTTGTATTCCGAATTTAAGACTTCAATTTCCAGTGAAAGGGTCAAGGTCACTCATAATTGTACCATTACCATTTGTACAAAAATTAATGTCAATTTAAATGAGTAATGGGCTTTTTGGGAGCCTATTTTGTTTTTCAAGATTAATCAAAAATGACAGTTAAGGCAGTTTTATTTAACTTTAAACAACATTAATTTAATATGATATTCTCCATTTCAAGCATTTAGTGTTACAGAAAGAAATAAGTCGAATCATGATTAATACAAAAAAAAAAACAACTACAACACATTAACCACAAAAATATTAGGAAGGTAGATTTAACTCTTCCGCTTTGTCTCGAATTTATGACTCTTAACAAGCTGTCGTTTTAGTTGGGTAGTTTTACCCTTTGTAGAAATGGTCCGTGGCAAAATAGTCACAGTTAAGTTCATGGACGAGTTCTGTCATTAGAAGATTGAAGACCTTATAGTTAATCTGGCCAATGGTTCCCTTTCAATATCAACAGCTCCCATTCAGTTACCCTGTGTTAGACGTTTTTACGTCATAAGATGAGTGCGAAAACTAAAATTGTTGACATCTGGGCAATTGTGCAATAAAAACAAGTCACTATGGGTATATTTACACGAGTGGAAGGTCTACATATAACAATTGGCTATCGCGCCTAATAATGTCTGCATCACCTCTTATTTAGGGTTTAAGTAAGTACATTCACAATGTGTTGCAGGTAATGCCTATCATCTCGCAGCACTAACGAACATCGAAACCAATCAGTATGCCGAAATATAACCAAATCAGACATCAGAGCAGACTGCATAAACTAAAGGAAGCCAATTATGGAAAGACAGGGATCATTACTGGAATATAACTATATCGCATTTTTACTTATAAGAACTCTTTCTACCATTTCTTAAATACTTGTCAATCATTTCGTAATCGACAACTAATTTGTAACGATTTAACTTCTGCATTGCAGAATTCTTTATATGTCTGGCCCTAGAAAATTTGAAAGAGTTCCTTTAAATCCGTTCACCGAATTTAACTAACGACCGTAGTGAAAAATTCCTGTTGGTCCAAGAAAGAGGTTAATTAACGAAATGAGTTCTGTGAGTGATGTCAAAAACGTGTCTGTTCGGTTATTCAATACCAAATTGTGTTGGTTCTATAGATGCAATATATTTTCTTTAATTGGAAAGTATGGTATACATAACTGAATTCCGAATATGACAGTTCTACTTGCATAATTCTGTTGAAAGACAACCACAGAACCTGAAAATTACCATTTGTACAAAAAAATAATGTCAATTTAAATGAGTTATGGCCTGTTTGGGAGCGTATACTTTTTTTCAAGATCAATGTAAAATGTAATTTATGGCAGTTTTATTTTACTTTAAACAACACTTATTCAATACGACATTCTCCATTTTCAGCATTTAGGGTTACATAATTAAATTAGTAGAATCGTTATTAATGCAAAAATACAACTACACATTAACCACAAACATATTAGGAAGGTAGATTTAACTCTTCCATTTTGTATCGAATCTCTTAACAAGCTGCCGTTTTAGTTAGGAAGCTATGTCCTTTGTAGAAGTAGTCCGTGGCAAAAAAGTCACAGATAAGTTCCTGCACGCATTCTGTCATAAGAAGAATCAATACACAGTTTATTGGATAAGGCACTTAATTCTCTATACCGACATACATTCAAGCATTCATTTTTATATTTGTATATAGTTTTCCAGATACGCTTATGTTTAATATCGATGCTATAGTTAATGTATTTTGTAATTGTGATTGACGATATTCTCCGATATGTAAAATGCTTGTCTCGTATCTTTTTTTGTAAAAAGGTATTCTAAAATATACGGCCACTTGCGTTCCCGCTGTTATTGTACACAGAAATTTCCTAACGTGTCTACATCGATTTGCAATTCAATATGTCCTAAACAAGAGTAGCCAACAGCATTAACATTTGTCACGTTTTGATGGAAGTAAAGCATTTGATGTACATGTAAGTGTCATCTGGCGAGTTACGGGGGCGTTTCTCTGCTTCTCTGTCTATTACGCCTCGTCTCCGGCTTTCCGAAAAACAACAACCATCTTTCGCAGTATGATATTGGTGTCATTTATGACATAAATATTTACTGTTACTGTCGCCATAGGTACATTTAGGCGTGTAAAAGTTAATCAAATGACAGTAGTAAACAAAGCTCTCCCGATGTATTCACATTAATTTAACATTTGATTTCGATAAATGCGAATAAACTTAATTTTTTAAACACTTCTTCATATTTGCATCTATATTAAGTTATGAATTCCTTAAAGCATATAAACAAACGCAGCTTCCTTCGATTCAAAATAAAACAAAACAATATTGACAATACAAAATCAAAATCAGATAATATAAATGCCACCCACTCAACAATATAAGAAATGTTGGGTATTCAATTTCGGATTTCAATTTCGGATTAAGAAAAAAACAATATATTTTAAAATGCATTTTTGAACATTGATGTACAATGTATTTTTTTTCAGCATTATGACTTATAATGTTGTCAAACGTACAGTACAACATGGGTAACACTCATTTGTTTTTTAAAGGTTTATCAAAACATTTGTTTCGCATTGCTACCTTGAAAATGAGAACTGATTGATCCAAATATTTAAGGTTTGGTAGTCGGAAATATATCACAAACGCAATACGCATGTGAATGAGCAGGAAATATACGAGTAGTATACACTATGTTTAAATTGTTATTACTTCTCAACAGCATGGGCATATTTCAGAAAAATATTTCAGATCGGAAGACAATATTTCCCAACATTCATTCATAAAGCGACAAGGAAAGTAACAGTTGTACTCCAATCAGGTTGGCTTTGCTTAGTCCACGGTATTTTTGTGCCACCGAATCGGAATTGAACGGAAGTGCACACTTTGAATCAATGTCAACAGGTGTTCACACTCTTCTCTTATTTATTGTAATATGAAGTTGTCCCTGTCCATGTACTTTACAAATGACTCTCTTTCCGGTATTAGACGAATAACCGAAATTTCATAAGTATATCTCTGATAATAAGTACACCAGATAGAATGTGTCTTTTTATGATTTGTCATCTTAATCTTGAGTCTTGAAACCGCATAATTACATCATCCCCAACCCATAAGCTGCTTACATCCGTGTGGGAGATAACTAATATAAGCCTATATACGTGCATAATTCAGGACAACCATTTTTTCAAAGGTCAATGTTTCAGAAATTCGTAAGTATACTTTCATTAATATACATTAAAGGGGCTAGTGCACGGTTTATATGAGATGAAAATATAATCCTTTGAATTGTGAATAAAATTTTATAATTATAAAACGTCTTAACAAGTTCAATAAGAGATGTATTGTGAATATAAGGAATGTTTATTTTGCCGAAAGCGTAAGTAACGATATTGAAGTTAGATTTAATTTAATTCAGGATAATATTCATATAATTATGTTCAGTTTAGTATCTGTCAGTTGTTGTTCGTTATGTTTTCATAAAAGTGGGTACGATAATAAAATTTAGATTGAGTGTACAATATTGCTGCCATATAATCTGTGAACGAGTCCATTTATATAGACAAAGGTTTCAAATTTATCACAGTTCTTCGAGGTTATTTCCAGAGATTTTTTACGCGAACGAAATGTCTTAGTTAAGATATTGTTGCTATTAAATGTCTTGTCTAGCTACTTATTCGCCGATAACCAGTCTGAACAAGTATCATATGGAAATTCATTTTAAGAAATGAAGTTTTGCACGATTAAGACAATGATAAATATTGAACTGTAGTTGGTCCATAAAATTTCCAAAAGCATAATGCGAAAACAACGTGTCATAGTTTATATGTTATGTATGTTATAACTGCTACATTTTCCTCATATAAACAATTGAAAGTGAAACGTTCGTTATTTCTATGCCCTTTAACACAGCTGTGTATTTGCGCGACACAGACATTAACTAATCAAGATAGACACTCAATATACAACACAAGTTATATCTACTGCATTTACTTTCTGAGTAACTATGATTCACGAGCACAAAACCCGAGCTAATAAGTTTTCATATTCTAGGGTTTGTTTTGTATATACTGTTTTGTTCGATATTTGTAATGACATAGTTCAATAAATACGTATAAGTATGTTTCGTTGTAAGTGATTTTTCACGCCACTTGTAGCACGTCACAATGTTTGCCTACATGTATTGGCTACCGTTCTGATATGGGAATCAATAAACGAACGAAAAAGGAGGGAAGAAACGGATTTTCAATATGACAAAGGTTATAAACATTAATCAAAGTATAATAAATAACTTTCACGTAATTCCCTATGACACTGTTCACGTTCATTAAGCAATCAATAATGCGATACAACATTACTCACTTTTGTCGCGAATGGAAACTAGACACCTCTCTGTCACTTGTAAGAAGTTGTTTGTCCACGATGGTCAAAGGAATCCATTTTTCAAAAGTCCATTTAAAACAGTTGGAGCTTCTACTCGTTTCAAATACCAAACGACTTATATTACGACTACTTTATTTTCTAGTTTCCATATTTTTAATAAAGAACTATTCATACAATGTGTTTGTTACTTGCATCTTAAAATCTTTTATGATGACTAACTGTCTAGTTGTCGTGCCGTTTTCTTGACCTACGTCAGAATGTGTAACATCAATATAAGTAGTCATCAGGAAATAAGCTGTTGCTCTTATATAATTCATCAGTAATCGTATTTTCTTTTGTAATAATGCGTAAAACTACGGTGGTTCGTTAGGGGCATCGTGTCCCTGTCCTTATGCGAGGTATCTCAGACGCAATCGGAAGACTGCCAAAGCAAGAAAGTACGAAAGTACGAACGCGAAGGGACGCCTGTGAAAACAAGAAAGTACGAAAGTACGAACGTGAAGGAACGAATGCAAATACAAGAAAGTACGACAGTAACGAACGCTCTCATACTTTCCCGTGTTCACCCTTCTTCCCCTTTGTATCCCCACTCCTTCGCATTCGTTCTTTTGTACTTCGTGTCTTCGCCGTCGTCATTTCGCGTCTCCCACTCCCCATTCGCGTAAGGCTGAAGACAAAATTGCATCATGTTACACCATAGTAAACTAAAGAAATTCAAAACGTGATATATTTATCTTTCAAGCCGAACCGCTTTTAAAAAGGAAATATACAACGCTAGTCTGTTTAATGGCAATATGTCAAATAATATTGAAAACATTGAAAATATAAGTTAATGACTACCAGTTTTAGTCTACGTAGAACTGAGGGTCAAAGCGTTATGTCTTTTAAAGTGTATAATGAACATTCTGCATTACAAGTCACAACGGTTTAATTTACACGACGAAAAGGTTCACATATAACAGCTGGCTTTCACGACAAATAATGTCTGCATTAACTGATATTTAGGGTTTCATTTAGTACATTCATAATGTATTGCAGCTAATGCCTATCATCTCGTTCGCTAACGAACATCAAAACCAATCAGGATGCCGACATAAAACTAAACGAGACATCAGAACAGACTGCATCAACTAAATGAAGCCAATTAAAGAAGGAGATGAATCTTTATAGATAATTACTGTAAAAGAACTCTCACATTAACTTTGCTTTACATCATAACATTTTGTTTAGAAATTGCTAGATCAGACCCAATTTTATCACAAAAAAATAGCAAAATTTGCAAGCCGAATAAACAGAATCCCATTTAATCCCTTTCTTGTCAACAAAGAGTAAACCGTATTAGTTGTTTTAGCGTTACTAGAATTCTTTAGACCATTTTCTTTAAATTCTTCTGAACCATTCGTAATCGACAACTTTTTTGTAACAATTACGAATTAAATACTGCATTGCATTTTTTTATTTGTCTTGCCCTTGAACATTTGAAAGAGTACCTTTAAATCATTTCACCAAATTTAATTAACGACAGCAGTGAAATATCGCTGTTGTTCCAAGAAAGGGGTTAATTCACGAAATGGGTGCTGTGAATGATGTTGAAAATGTTTCTGTTCGTTTATTCAATTCAAATTTGTGTTTTTTTCTATGAAGGCAATATATTTCCTTTAATTGGAAAGTATGGCAGAATATGTCAGGTCTTATTCCAGAGAAGGAGTCACGGTCACTCATAATTTTGTTGATAGAAAACCACTGAACCTGAAAATTACCATTTGTACAAAAAGTAATGTCAATTTAAATGATATATGGCCTGTTTTGGAAGGATATAGTTTTTTCAAGATTAATCTTAAATGACATTTATATCAGTTTTATTTTACTTTAAACAACATTTATTTAATATAACGTTCTCCAAATCCAGCATTTATGGTTACAAAACGAAGTTAGTAAACACGTGACAAATGCAAAAACAACAAAAGAAAAATCACGATGATGTTGGGTAGTTTGCTTTAAAGCTTCCATTTTGTCTCGATTCTCTCATTCTTAACAAGCTGCCGTTTTGGTTGGCAAAAAAGTCCGTCGTAAAATAGCCAAAGGTAAGTTCCTGCACGATTTCTGTCATTAGAAGAACATATAATAGTGATTCAGGCGTACGGTGTGTCCACCAAATATCAACATCTTCCATCCAATCCACACTTGTTTAGAAAAGTCTCGTATTACTCTATACCGACATCAATTCAAGTTATTTTTTTATATTTGTATATAGTTTTTTCCCGTGAATAGATAATTATGTATAATTGCAATGCTTTATTAAATGCATGTATTTATGATTGGCTATATTCTCGTACATGTAAAATGCTTGTCACGTATCTATTTTGTAAACGAGGTTTACTATAAACAGGCGGCCACTTGCGTTCCCGCTGTAGTTTTACATTGAAAAGTCCTACATCAATTAGCAACACAATATGTTCTTAATAAGAGCACCCAACATCATTATAATCTGTCACGATTGGATGGAAGTAAACCATTTGATGTACATTTAAGTGTCATCTGGCGAAGTATGTGGGCGTTTCTCTGATTCTCTCCTTTTACACCTCTTCTCCGACTTTTCGATAAAAAAACGATCTTTCACAGTTTGATATTGAGGTTATTTATGTCATAAATATTTACTGTTACTGTCACCATTGGTCTATTAACGAGAGTCAAAGTTAATAAAATGACAGTATTAAACAAACCTCTCCCGATGTATTCACATTAATTTAAAACAAAACAATCTTCCAATTGTGGCGTAAAAGCCTAATGTCACGAGGCGCTAACGAACGTCGAAACCAATCAGGATGCCAACAACAGATGAATATTTCGGAGGCTAATTATCAAAGAAGAAGGATAGTTATATAAAAAGTCAATGAACTCATATTTATCTAATGCTTACTTTGCAGAACGAGAAAACATCCATTGTTTTTATTTGATTTAAATAACATCTAAAAACCGAATTTATAGACGCCTAATTCTGTCAATAATGCATACACCCAATGAGTATCCAAAAGCATTTCCATATTTCATCGACAAACAGGAGCATTTTCTAACATTTTGTAAAATACCATTGAACTATTTACAATCGCCTTCTTACATTAATAATTACGATTTGCATACTGCATTGTAAACTAATTAACGTGATATGCCTTGCCCTATACAACTTGTTTTGAAAGTGAACGAATTCTTATTTTTGACCCTGTTCTTTCTCCAACAAAGCATTAGCCGATCCCATGTTTGTATTTTTTTACACATATGAACATAAATATACAAACATAGGTGTTGCAAAGGCGAATACTTTTTGTTTTCTTTTTTTAGCTGTAACTCAAATATATATCAACTTAGGCACATATTGTAAAGAAATGCTGTTTTGTTGGGTTTTCCGAGTTGCGGCATACTTCACCAGTTTTCATTTATTGTCTCCGTGTAGTATTGTTGATGCACAATGTATGCGGGTTACATATTTGTAACGGTAAGATATGTGGCAATATTTGTTATCATCATTTGTCATTTAACCGTCAGTACCTTTTTTGCATCGATATAAGGTAAAAGAACCCTTAAAGGATATAAATAAACGTAGCAAACTTCATTTAAAAAAACAATACAAACAACAACTTATAACAAAATCAAACACAGATAATTTTAACTTCACCTACATAACAATATAAACAAGTTGACTTTTCAATTGCAGGTAAAGATCTAAACAGCATATTGTTATATGTATTTTTGTATATTAGTGTAAAATGTATTTTTTGTTCAACTTATCATGTTGTCAAACGTACAGTACTACATGCGTATTACTCATTTGTATTTAAAAAGGTTCATAAGATCATATGTTTCGCATTGCTGCCTTGAAAATGACAACTGACTAATCCGTTTATTTAAGGTTTGGCAGTCGGAAATATATCACAACCACGATACGCCTGTGCATGAGCAGGAAATATACGAGTAGAATAACTTTTTTGCAAAACGTTGTTACTTCTCACCAGCATGGGCCTATTTCAGAAATATCTTTGAGATCAGATTACAATGTATATTTCCCCATATTCATTCATATAGCGATAAGGACAGTAACAGATAAACTCCCATCAGGTTGCCGAACCGTCTTTGCTCAGACCTAGGTAGTTTTGTGCCACTAAATCCATCAATCGGAATTGAACGGAAGTGCACACATAAAGACTAAGCAATTTTGAATCAAAGTCAACAGGTGTTCACACACTTTAGAACTACGGTGCTGAATATGTGACATTATCTACACTTATTTATTGATATATTAATTTGTCCCTGTCCATGAACAAACGACTCTCTTTCCGGTATTAGACGAATAACCGATATTTCATAAGTCTATCTCGGAGAATAAGTACACCAGATGAAATGTGTTTATTTAGGATTTGTCATCTTTATCTTTAGTCCTGAAACCACATGACGCACATTCGTAGTATCATTTATGACACTTAAGCTGCTTACATCGGTGTAGGATATAACTTATTTAAGCCTATATACGTGCATAATTCAGGAAAACCACATTTTAAAAGGTCAATGTTTCAGACATACGTAAGTATATACTTCAATTCAAATACATTAACTGGGCTAGTTCACGTTTTATATGGTCAGAGATACAACTATAATCCTTTGAATTGTGAAAAAAAAGTTAGTGTAATAAACAAGCATCTTAACAAGTTGATATAAGAGATGTATTGTGAACACAAAAATACGTTTGAAGGAATACTCTGTTTGCCGAAAGCGTCAATAGCGATATTAAAGTTTAAAAAAGTTCAGGGTTATATTCAATTAATTCTGTTAAGTTGAGTATCTGTCAGTTGTTGTTCGTTATGTTTTCATAAAAGTGGGTAAAATAATTAAATTAAGATTGAGAATAAAAACTTACTGCCATATAATCTGTGAATGAGCCCTTTTAAGAGACAAAGGTTTCAAATTTATTAAAACGAAATGTCACAGTTTATACCTTGTGGTTATTCTATTTCTTGTCTAGCTATTCTGTCGCCTATTACCAGTCTAAAGTTATATTATATATATGAAAATGCATTTTAAATTATTATAAAATACGATTCAGACATTAAGGCATGTGCAACTTGAGTTGTTCAATAAACAATTATAAAAGCTGAATGCTAAAATTAAATGTCATTTCCGCATGCCTAGAATAGGCCCCACACAAATACTTCAGTCAAATTTAAAGCTCGATCTCAATTCATTTTACAAAATAACATAAAAAGTTATTCAAAATCGTATTTTTTCTGTTGCTTACAGAGAATTCCCTCACAAATTATGTTGCTTTACATTGTTTTGTCAAGATTACATAAAAAGTAATCCACAGCGACATAGTAACTTGAGTACAACACGTCGCTTTTAAACAGCTACTCAAGAACATTTTTGCTACAGAAGCATTTTTCATATTGAACCAGATTTTTATCATCATGTTTTTAAAAAGAGTAAAACATGCATGATTTTGTATTATACTATGCTTTCAATGGCTAAATGATATGAGATTCTGATTCATCTTGAGTATTTTTCTGATATTGGGGCCTGTCATATACCTTTTAGGTATTATGTCATCCAATTGACACACACAAGCTGCTTTTGTAATTATCTAAAAATGCCATCGTGTGATGTCTAGTAATCCCATACGTTATTGGTAAATACTGTTCGTGCCTGTTCTTAAATGAATTCAAGCATATAGATTTAATTATATAATCATTTTTTGATCCCATTGATAATAATGTAGTTGTTTGATGTCTAGTAGTTCTTTGTTAATGGGAACATGAGTAAAATATTGATATCAAAATTCATCAGTGCTAGAACATTTCTAAAGTATGCGATTTAGTCAAATGATACTGTGATGATAATATTTCAATCATGTTGTGGTCTTCTAAGTATTGTTGGATTAAAATATTGTTCATATAAAGTGAGCAGTGGTCCATATTTGAAGTTGATTTAATTTTGTGGACATTTCTGTCCTATTTAGTTCTGATATTATAATACATTTCTGGATATTGGGCATGTTTCTTTAAATGTGAGCTTTCTTTGCTTCGTAAGATTGTAAGAAAATACCATTTTTAGTTGATTAAGTTTGTTGCTGGCTTCTCTGTACGTGTGTTGGGATTGTATAATGTGTTCGTTAAAACAGCTATAATGTTCCTCAGGATGAAACCGACATGAACATGAGGTATACACAATATGCAAAGGTCGAGACATTTCAATCACAGGATAGACACATTAACGAAGGTGTGAACAAACCTAATAATATCTCGTTTACACGACTCCATACATCGCCTCAGACACTAGAAAAGCTTAAATTAACTTAGTTATCCAAAATAAGAGGACAGTGACGTCAACTTTTCTAACAACAGTCTTCAAAGAGACTTTTAAACTTTGGATGATTCTCTCAAAAAAAAAATCCTCTAATTTAGATGAATTATAGCAATTCAAATCATGACATCATTTCTTGAAACGTTTTAGTTTTTTGTATATAATTCGTTTGAACTACATGGATTGTTTCTATGCATACGTGTTGAAATTGGTTATTATAAACATAATACATGTGTTGTTGACCATGAACATTGAACAAGTCGAAATAACTCTGCCTGTCTGTCTGTCTGTCTTTCTGTCTTTCGCAACATATCAGTTCGTGGTTTATGTGAACACAATCTTTTATACCATGATAAAACATCATTGAAAGTAAACAATTAAAAAGGCTTGAATTTGCACAATTATGTTTGAATGAATTTCTACTAGTTTGGTGTATCATAAAGGTAAGTAAAATATCTCAATTTCAACATGTGAAATGTTGCCAATATATCATATGTGAGTGAAAATAAACTGTTTTTAGATGTACAGCGATCCTGAAGAAAGTTAAATAAACTTTTACTAAGTCATTTTGTTTGTACGAAGTTGCGCGAGAGGGTGGTCTTCTGTTCTGGGGGAACCCGATGCATACCCATTTCTCCGGCAGGCTCGCCACTAACTTAACTCACATTTGCCCAGGCTAGGAATCGAACCCATGTCTCCTTGGTGAGAAAAAGGTGTGTTAACCACTGCGCTTACCGGACAACCCTAAGTGAGTCAATTCAATATAGATAACTCCAAATAGGTAAGTAAACATCGAATCAAATGATACACATGTGTATACACTTTGTGTAACAATTAAGCATTAATGATTAGGTGTATTTCGATTCCATATTTTAATAAATCAAATAAACACAAAGCTTAAATTTATAGCTTGAATCGTGTCTTTAATTACATATTGTAAATGGTAAATGAAAAACTAGTCCCGTTTTATTTATGTAAGTTTGTTACAGAACAATGAGCTGTTACTCGCATTCAAGAACACTTGCAACAAACTACTAGGTGTCCCAGATCTGGCTGACCACGTGTAACAAACGGACAATTTCATAACGTTGGCCCACCTGTGACCTCGTTTTAAACGGCCTCTATCACAGCACGTTATATCGGTCATAGTAAGTTTAATTGTTTTGCGACGTCCAAGACAAATTCGCCGGTCTATAGGAGGCATAACATCGTACGTTGTACAAAGTATGCTACTACACCATCGAGTGGTTCGTATACAGTTTGAACAGATATGACGTCAACGTGTTGCCTTGGCCAGCCCTGTGATGAGATATGAACCCTGTTAAGCATATATGGGACGAGGTTGGTCCATGGCAGACTACTAGATGCGACAATAACAACCTGTATGATTTAGGAAACGCTCTCAATAAGGAAAGGAATAATACTCCTTCTGACATCATTATCCGTAAAAGAGAAGTTCATACATGATATTAAATGAATATTAACATCAATTCTTACCAATTGGCCTGTGGTAAATCATTATGGCATCCGTTGTTTGAACAGCAAATCAAATTGCAATCTTCTTTAACCCTTATCTCCTGTTTGAGGCCCCAAATAACATGTAAATATTAGTCATTTCAATAAACACATGGTATCAGTTATATATTGCTCAACATTTGAATGTGAAACATGACACACTTCTCTTAGAAACAATATATTTAAATATACCTTCACTAAAACTAACAAGCATTGCAAAAGAGACACACTCAATAATGCCTGAATGAAGGACTACGTATTTAAATGATATTGTAAGTAAAAAAACAACATTCGTTTCGATTTAGATATGAAAGTAATGCGTAACGTAGTAAAGGTAAGAACAACTTTTCGTTTGTCCTTATTTTTTTGTAGTTTGCTACCTGCATTATTTATTTGCATCGCCTCTTTTGATCAGAACTTTACCAGGTGCATGTATGTGTTTTGTTTTACTACTTATCAAGAAAGAAGTATATTTTATTTAAGTAATTAATTAATACTTATTTCTTAATATATTAATTGTATTATTAACCATAAGATGTGATTGCTAATTGGTTCATCTACAATCTGATTGAAGTGATAATATGATTTAACAAACTGTTTTTCCTTTAAGCGCATTTAGTGCACTTTATTTCTAATTTTAGTGTTTTACTGTTCTTCGTCTTAAATACGACTAGTGGCAGCTGCCTTTTTTATCTTTTTCTGTGACAGTTCATTCCATTGTGAACCATTAAAAGTGCTTACTTGTACTTTGTATTAACTTTTATGTTATGTGTTTAAAATATCATATTAGTTTTAATCGTCTACTTTTGACTTATCTGTGAATACTCTACAATATTTAGCAATATTAAACTTTGTTATGATCTCAATATTATTCGCGTATCATTCGTCGTGTACTATATACTCGAATGATATTTTTATGATATATACTCTATAGACATTTCATGTCTAAAAGCACATTTTTTTTATTTTAGGTTTATTCTGTTGTTATTTATTTTAATGACCTTTCAGTAAAAAGCTATTAAAAACTTATGTCTATATGTTACATGATATCCGAAAATAAACAAATACTGACTTGACTTGACATGACTTGTCTCAACGTGTACGTACCTCCAGATGCCTGAAACCTCTTAACTTGATCAAGTTCACCTGCGATCACGTGACAATCCTTAATGCATATAAAGGAATCGTCCTAGTTATAAAAGTCATTCCGTCGTAAAACAGGAGGAAAATGGGAACTCTCTTGAGAAAACAGATTGTCCGATCAATTATTACATGGACAATTCTACTATTTGTCCTGTGAATTACGAGATCTTAAGGATCTATTAGCACCTCTTATTTGGCGAAAAACAGAAAAAAATATTTGTTTCGCTTAAAAGAACAGGAGAACGTTGGTTTTATTATAATTTATATCTAAAGGAAGGTAGTTTCCAATAAGTCGAAACAAAAGAATATTGTTTTATATGCATTTTGGCTATGCTTATAGAAAGTAGTTTTTTAAAGTTGAACATTGATAATGCTTTTCAAGCATTAATTTTTTAGACAGTGCTTGCGAGTATGCAGCGTCCATAAAAGTCCGTTTTGACTTTCTACCCTGTAACATGAAAATGAAACGTTATTAAAGTTGTTCTTAATAAATAGCTCGTGCGTAGTTGTTTACTGTCGACTTAACGTTAATCCCAACTCTGGAGGGATGACATCAATTAAATGTTTAAAGAAGAATGATATATATTATATATACACCACACTTTCAATCACGTTTCGCTATTCATTAAATACGTCTTAAACGGTAGGGAATGATATACACAGATATGCCCAGGTCCGGTAAAAGTACCATAAAACATGTCTGTTTTGCAAGAATACTAGTGTTTAAACATTGACCTGGTCTGAATTCAGTAAGCCATGATAATTGTTCGAGAATTTGAGTGTGATTCCATACGCACATCATTTCAAAATACCTAATTACTGACGCTGAACGTTTTTACAAAACAAGAATTGTAATTTATAGGTTCATAAAATTTTCGTTAAGTGTCGTAAATAATGGTATGCAAGATGTGTTCCCTTATAGAAATACATAATTAACTGAGGAAACTTGCTTGTTCGATGCTGACAATCACGTTTTTAATTTGTTACTTTAGTCTCTATCTGTGTGAAACTTTTTATCAACCAAACGTATATTGCCCTGCCTGGACTGCTAGGACCCGTGTTTTTAAAAAAGTAGTGATAAGTTGCTTTTTTCCTGATTACACAGAATGTTCGTAGGTATCTAAGCTCCACAATATTACCGTTTGTAATTTAGTTTCATAATAATTTAGCACGTATCATAACTTTTTAATATGTTAGTTTAAACGTATGTATTTTACAACGATTTTGTAACAAGTTATTACAACATAATATTGATCACTCTCGTTGGCACGATGTAACGCCCGAGCGTGGTCATGTGTTGTGGGGAAAACTGGAGAACCCGGAGGAAACTCACTTTTCCGGCTTGGTAGCCACAAACAACACTCACAGGCGCCAAGGCCGGGAATCGAAATCGGGTCGCCTTGGTGAGAAGCAAGTGCACTAACCACTGCGCTAAGCGGACAACCAGATATATTCATATGTATCTTGCAACATGTAAACTCGTAGTCTAACAAACTAAACATAGACGAAGATACTACGACATTCGAGAGAATATTTTTGAATATAAGTTCCATTATGTATTCTTCAGTATCTGAATGTCACTTATGTTTGTTAGTATATTAATTTCAACATATGTTCGGAGGCAACTTACTTCCATAATATGTCTGTTGGTCTTCTAGGCCCAGTTTATAGTCGTAAGCATAATAGTTTCATACCATGTTGGTGAGTATCTCTTTGTCATAATATGTTCGTTATTATCTCAGTTTAGTATTTTGTCGGTTAGTATCTCAGTTTCATAATAAGTTTATTAGTATTTTTGTTTCATGATATATTTGTTACTATATAAGTATCAGAATGATTTCATTAGTGTCTTAGTATTCTAATATATTCGTTAGTAACATAGTTTCATAATCTTTTCGTTAGAACCTTTGTTTCATAATATTGTCGAAAGTTTCTTAGTTTCATAGTATGTTCGTTAGTCTATTGGTGTCATAGTATGTTCGTTGATATGTTAGTTTAATAATATGTTTGTTTGTTTCTTCGATTACAATTTGTTACCAAGTTTGCCTTTCTTGTTTTTCTTTTAGTTTGAACTATTCATACATAGTTTTTAATTCATGTATCGTATGAATGTTTACCTTTGTAATTGGTATATCGTGCATGCATATTTATTTTTAAATATCTCTGCGGAATAAAGTATATTTTGTGTAAACATTTGTTAAAACTTGAACAAATCCGAATTTCGGGATAGGTGTTGCATATGATCAACTTGCTTTGCGTATCATTTGTAAGGGCTCTTAGTGCAGTAAAAAGGAAAATATCAAACAATTGATCTTCAGAAAACGAAACAAATATGTAATTTCACGTCCGAGTCGATATGAAATTGAATGAAAAGATAAACTGCAATAAGTGCATGCAAAATGTGCGTTTTTTATTAATTTTACGTCAGAAAAACTACCATTAAATAAATTTAAAATGGTGCCGATCGTTAAGTTAGCTTATTCGTCGGTCGAAGTCCTTAAATCAATTATTGTCGGCGTTGGTAATTACACCTCCAGTGAGCATTAGTCTTTAGCCGCCAAACGAAATATCAAATAGCGTAGAACATCACTTCTAACAAAGTACATTATATCTATTAGCGAGACAATGCTTTTCCTGTTTAATGAGTGATATATTAGATGTACTTTAAGCGTCTTTATAAGGATACTCTCAAATTATTATTATGACTCTAAGACATATACTTCAATATAGGTCTCTTAAATATCATTGCAATTCTTGTAAGAGTCTAGGCATGTTTCATCATAAATAGTTATAAACCATCAGCTAACCTGAATGTGTAACATATCGTCTTGGTTGTTTTATTTATTTTAACCGTCATCCATGAAACAAGATTTAAAAGGTAAACAAACAAAACATAATTGCATTTGCAAACAGAGGCACGATTACTATATTTACAATAAAAATACAAGAATCAAGCTCAAAAGCCATTGCAGTTGTTTATCTTTCATATCGGTGCCGGATTTATAAATATGCCAAGGCCCTTCCCGCCGAATGCCAGTCGGGTCACGCGCAATAACTAAGACATTAAAGCTCGTTTTAAAAGCATGACTCTGTAAGAGGAACTATTTTTCCGTCAACATTGATCGAAAATTACTACGAGTTTTGTCATCATTAAACAACAATGTACGTCATTTATCTGTTCAAAAACGCGTGTTACATAATAATACAATATCATAATTAACAGTTATGTTTTATTGTTTTTGAACAGGAAACAAAAGCTTGATTTTCTTCTTTTGAAAAACATGGAATATTGCCCGAGATACCACAAATGCTCATTATTAAAACATGGCATGTAGCGTAAAAGAATCGTGTTAGTATGTAAAATGCCAAGGTCATCTTTGGTCATTGGTCATTGGTTAAAGTGTTCCTGTTAAATGGCTCGTCAAGATATAACAACGCAATGAATTTAAGAAAATAACATAACACCAACTTGAATGTGCATCATGGCAAAATATGGCAGGTCAACACAAGGAAAATGTGATCAACACCAGATGAGGTCGTTGCTTAAATGATAGAGACCGAAAACATTCATGTTATTCCTCCGAAATTATTTTGATAAACACTGCAACTGATAGAAATTGAAACTTCACCACAGCTGATATGAACTTATATTCAATGAAAATATACTAAAGTTTTGATTAAGATATATGTTTAACACATGTATTTCATGTCCATTTATGGGTCTCATATTTACATATATATTCGGCAATACATCTATTTCATACATTTATAATATATAATATATTCATTTATACCAGACATCATGATATTTTAAGTCGACCTTTGATGGGGTTTTTTCAATTGTAACTTGAGTAATATTACTGTTGTATTATCATGTGCATTGGCAACACGTACATTGTAACAAGATCAAGTCGCTTTTTGACTACGTAGTCTACCTTGGAAAGAACTATTCCATCGTGTCACACTAATATTTTTCCTCGTAAAAAAGAGACAAAACAATGAACTCTATATAAACTCTATATAAACAGTCTTACACAAAGACATTATATTGTTAGGGAAATTTTAATCAACATGTCATTGAACCATTTTTATACATCCGTTCTTAAATAAACACATGGCAAAATTGTAAAGATATAAACTTTTACATTTTAATGAACAATGGTTTACCTAGCCGTTCTTAAACAAAGACACAATAGACTTGAAAAGGGATGAAAACTTACATTTCAATAATACATTTGTTATGAGAACGTTCTTAAATCAACACACGGCAGACGTGTTTAGAGAGAAGCTTTGCTTTGAAATAAACCAATGATTACGCAGTATGTCTTAAACAACACATGCCATACATTAAAATAGATGAAATTTAATACTTTAATGAACCATTGTTTACTCGGCTTGTTTAGAATCCAATCGAAGTATTAATGGGCTGACAATTTGCATTTGTCCATTGGTTTCAAAACATGCTAAAATCGCAACGATACTGGTCACAGTTCAGATCTATGATTGGCTTGCGACAAATGATGCGCGTACTCCACGCTATTATTCTTCATTTGGACTCCGACGAGTTATGTACAGGTTTATTTTAAGTTCACTCTAACGCTATTTGAGTTTCAACTAGATCGGAATTTGTTTTCAAATTTTGACGATTGAAAGGAAGTGAAAGTCATTCATTCCCTACGTAAAAAAAAAACAATCAAATTGTGAATGTTAGTCACCTATGCGTTCTTTCTCGCTGTTTGAAAAACAGCAACACACGTAACGTAAAACTTGATACATAACTATCGTTTACGAAATTAATAAAGTAATGATCTCCAAAATGGTCACCCCATTTTGTTTTTGTAATCGCGGTCCCAGTTGAAAAAAGGGCATTTGGAAAATTTGCAATTCGCTTGCTTTTCATTAAAAGGATGATGGCGAAATATTATTATTACAAAAGGCAAGGAGAATATTTATAAACAATTATTGCCTTTAATTGCAAAGTGGAGTAAGAAGATAAAAGTGCAACATTAGCGGATTTAACTTAAAGAAATTCAACTGCTCGAGACAATTTGGCCAGGACGATATGCGAGTGGTCCTTAGTTATTCAAGACATGTTCTGTTATTGGTTCATGCGTTCTTGAATAACTTCTCTTCTGCATCGATATGCGAGTGGTCCTTAGTTGTCCAAGACATATTCTGTTATTGGTTCATGCGTACTTGAATAACTTCTCATTTGCATCGATATGCGAGTGGTCCTTAGTTATCCAAGACATGTTCTGTAATTGGTTCATGCGTACTTAAATAACTTCTCTTCTGCATCGATATGCGAGTGGTCCTTAGTTATCCAAGACATGTTATGTAATTGGTTCATGCGTACTTGAATAACTTCTCTTTTGCATCGATATGCCAGTGGTCCTTAGTTATCCAAGACATGTTCAATAATTGATTCATGCGTACTTGAATAACTTCTCTTTTGCATCGATATGCGAGTGGTCCTTAGTTATCCAAGACATGTTCTGTTATTGGTTCATGAGTACTTGAATAACTTCTCTTCTGCATCGATATGCGAGTGGTCCTTAGTTATCCAAGACATGTTCTGTAATTGGTTCATGCGTACTTGAATTACTTCTCTTCTGCATCGATATGCGAGTGGTCCTTAGTTATCCAAGACATGTTTTGTAATTGGTTCATGCGCACTTGAATAACTTCTCTTTTGCATCGATATGCCAGTGGTCCTTAGGTATCCAAGACATGTTCTGTAATTGATTCAAGCGTACTTGAATAACTTCTCTTTTGCATCGATATGCGAGTGGTCCTTAGTTATCCAAGACATGTTCTGTAATTGGTTCATGAGTACTTGAATAACTTCTCTTCTGCATCGATATGCGAGTGGTCCTTAGTTATCCAAGACATGTTCTATAATTGGTTCATGCGTACTTGAATTACTTCTCTATTGCATCGATATGCGAGTGGTCCTTAGTTATCGAAGACATGTTCTGTAATTGGTGCATGCGTACTTAAATAACTTCTCTTTTGCATCGATATGCGAGTGGCGCTTAGTTATCCAAGACAGGTTCTGTAATTGGTTCATGAGTACTTGAATAACTTCTCTTTCGCATCAACTATTTATATTCATTGCCTCCAGGTCCTTATGTGGTAAACCAATAGGGTTTACTATCGTATTCAAGACGCTTCAATGAAATCAATTTCCTTAATGTCTAAATGTCTGTGGGCTATATATCTTGCTTAGATTGTTATGTCTTTACTGATTGTGTAAAAATTATTACAAAGCGTTCTAATATTCACAGCATGATAATACTCAATGTGAATTTGCAACACGGTATTATGAAAAACCTCAGACATATTAAAAAAAACAAAAACATTTTTCATCGATTGTATCAATGGTTAGTTAAAGAACCGATTCATAAAATTGACTTTGGTGTATGAAATATGAATCAAATAATCAAAATGACATGAAAAAGCGGGAGTATGTCTCCTACCTACTTTTATTTGCTGTTGTTGTTTTATTTGATAAACACTGATAACTAACTCTAATTTATTTGTGGTACATTTGTTCGTGCATTGCTTGTAATGTAGATTTTTTTTTATTTTAATAATACGACTTTTTCTAAATTAAAAGGGGAAAAAACACTTCCCCGTTAATGTCAAGGTCAAACTGTTATCTCCATCAAATGAAGCACGTACAACTGATAACGGACAACAATTAGATGAAAAGACATCACAGCGGTGAAAAACACACACCGACATTTACGAGGTTCTCAATAATTTAAGATTTCAAGTAAGGCATCATAATAGGAACTTTTTTGTTCTTAAGAAGAGGTTTGTTATCGTATATCGTAACATATTAATGCAAGATCGCGGAAAATGTCTGATATATGTATGTATAAAAGCGGACAAAATGAACCAGCGATTGCGATTGTGATGTTTACAGACACAAGGTAAAGGCCGAAAAGACACTAAATGATTATCAAAAACCAGTGAAAGATTTGCGGTTGTAACAATGCATTTGGTTAGAACAACGATTTAAGATCACCGTGAATGAAATAGACTTAACATAAGTCAGTATTGAAAGTTTGTCAGTTTACTCGGTTAACTTATACAATAATGACGCCATATACTCAAGATAACATGATCTTCAATTTTACGAATATATCTTTATGAACATGATTTGCAAGGGCTTTCATAGACGGTAATTGGATTGAATAAAACGAATCCTTGCCCGACCTTTGATGATAAATATACTTCTCTCTGTGTTATCTTCCTTTTCTTGCCATTCTACTTAACAAATTGACAAGACGCTTTTTACTGATTTTCCTGATAAGAAATTATAAATCGTTAATGTGTTATGACATGATGCGTCCCATGTTTATTATGTTTTCATGGACTTACATGGACTTACACTTGAATTGTTCTTAGAACCAGACTTCGGCTGTAAGAAAACGCTTCGTGATGCGTCCTTTAGTCTGAAAAACAACATTTATTGTTAGCAAAGAAGGTTATGTAATTTGCAATATTTATATTTATGCAAAGAAAAGAGAATTTGCTAACTGCTTGTCATGTTTCCTAAGATTTGATCGAGGAATTGCGGTATTCTTGTTAAATACTATTACTTTTAGTATTAAGATTCAACAGCAATTGTATGAGTAAATATAAAGCAAGTATCAATGTCTATTGCATATATCCCTTGGTTTTGGGGGCATATTTTGAAGTATTAAGTAGGCAGATAGTTCATACTAAAAACAAGTATGATACAAAGTTGTGCGTTTACAACGGCAACGATAAAGGAAGAACAAAAACAACACATTATTGAGTTTGTCAAATTACCATTCATGTATGGTCTAGAGACCGTAGTTAATTCGCTATGTAGGAACGTTCAATCCAACGACCCATAAGCCGGTATTAATCTATTTACCAGAGCCATTGGTATACAATATGTCGTTTCCTACATAACAACGATAAAGCCAACCAGCCAAATACGGCGAAAAACTTTAAAACAGTGCCGTTATTGGATAGTGGTGTATTTTATATATAACAATTTTACAGCCTAATAACCACTAGAAGGCGTTAACCTTTCAACAAGGGACATATATAATATGGCTAATAGTTTTATATTTATAAAAAAAAATATTTATAGCGCCTTGTTTTCGGCATTGGGATGATGATTTAAAAAAAACAACTGCTATACAAGTTGTTTTTTAAACCAATGTTTAGCGATTCGATTGACAAAATACTGTCATTTAAGAACGCGTGCTTTAAACCTAGTTCTTGTCATATTTTCTAGATTATCAGGAAGAACATTTCGATCCAATCCAATTAACCTGCGAAAGACACGAATCAGTTTCTGGGACGCTCAGAACGGCATCGATCTGGGTTTGCAGAGAAGTGTATAGAGGGAAAGCAGTGCGTGCTCGTGAAACAGCTGTACATATTGGCTTCAAACGCAATACATTGTGTTGATTACTGAAACTTAAGTCACGCACACCCTAGGGCTGACCCGATATAAACAACAAGACAATAGGGGTAGGCAGTTTCACAGCATAAGCCCAGCTACAGTATCTTCACATAATTATTAGATTGTTGAAGATATTTATCATTTGATGTAATACCTACTATATGAGTTGATTGTAAAAATAGATGTGGTTACGTCTGCACTCAATTAATACATTATCTCAAGAATATTAACTTCGGATGCGAGCTTTCACAGATTAATTTCTTAAATGGTTTCAATTGTAACCTAAAGGCTGCAGACATGTTCAGTAATGGACAAAAATACGCTTATCTAAACAACTCAAACATTGCACTGTCAGCTGTCAGCTGGTCAATTCATAAGAAGTCGAGAAGTGAATGATAGACGTCGACTTGATAGTGTTATGTGCTCCCTTAGAGGTTATGCGACAACAGACAGTATCTGTACTGGTTTCTGTGCACTTGAATGTATCTTGTTATTATATTCATACGTATTTATATTTGTTTTGTATAATGTAAAATAAATGAATTCATTGTTAATGTTGCATTAAGTTTCTTCTACCTGATACTGATTCTGTTCTCTATATATATCACCGTAAAACGTCTACGAACACTTTATAAAATAATAATAGAGAATATGTTTACAAAAATGCCAAGCATTGTACGCTATAAGTAGCAATTAGAAATGCATAATATAAATTAATGTGTTGACTCAGATTATGTTTTTTTTTCATTCGTGAGGAGTGTGTGTGCAGAAAGAAAATGTTAGACATCTACCAAGTCAATTATTTCAAAATAAGATTGATGAACAATAAAATATTCAGGAATAGTCAAATACCCTTGATGACCATCAATAACTGTTGAGGCAACTTATATGATAGTGGTATAACCCAAATAACGGGGACTGAAACTTTATTTATAAGAATCTTGATTAAAAATACATATATAAACCGACTCTCAACGAGAGACTTATAACACAACCAACATACATTACCATGCCTTACCGACTCTCAACGAGAGATTTATAACACAACCAACATACATTACCATGCCTAACCGACACTCAACGAGAGACTTATAACACAAACAACATACATTACCATGCCTAACCGACACTCAACGAGAGACTTATAACACAACCAACATACATTACCATGCCTTACCGACACTCAACGAGAGACTTATAACACAACCAACATACATTACCATGCCTTACCGACACTCAACGAGTTACTTATAACACAACTAACATACATTGCGATGCCTTACCGACACTCAACGAGATACTTATAACACAAACAACATACATTACCATGCCTTACCGACACTCAACGAGAGACTTATAACACAACCAACATACATTACCATGCCTTACCGACACTCAACGAGAGATTTATAACACAACCAACATACATTGCGATGCTTTACCGACACTCAACGATATACTTATAACACAAACAACATACATTACCATGCCTTACCGACACTCAACGAGAGACAAATGACACAACCAACATACATTACCATGCCTTACCGACACTCAACGAGAGACATATAACACAACCAACATACATTACCATGCCTTACCGACACTCAACGAGAGACTTATAACACAAACAACATACATTACCATGCCTTACCGACACTCAACGAGAGACTTTTAACACAACCAACATACATTACCATGCCTAACCGACACTCAACGAGAGACTTATAACACAACCAACATACATTACCATGCCTAACCGACACTCAACGAGAGACTTATAACACAACCAACATACATTACCATGCCTAACCGACACTCAACGAGAGACTTATAACACAACCAACATACATTACCATGCCTAACCGACACTCAACGAGAGACTTATAACACAACCAACATACATAACCATGCCTTACCGACACTCAACGAGAGACTTATAACACAACCAACATACATTACCATGCTTTACCGACACTCAACGAGAGACTTATAACACAACCAACATACATTTCGATGCCTTACCGACACTCAACGAGTCACTTTTAACACAACTAACATTCATTACCATGCCTTACCGACACTCAACGAGAGACTTATAACACAACCAACATACATTACCGTGCCTTACCGACACTCAACGAGAGACTTATAACACAACCAACATACATTACCATGCCTTACCGACACTCAACGAGAGACAAATGACACAACCAACATACTTTGCGATGCCTTACCGACACTCAACGAGTCACTAATAACACAACTAACATACATTGCGATGCCTTACCGACACTCAACGAGATACTTATATCACAAAAAACATACATTACCATGCCTTACCGACACTCAACGAGATACTTATAACACAACCAACATACATTACCATGCCTTACCGACACTCAACGAGATACTTATAACACAACCAACATACATTACCATGCCTTACCGACACTCAACGAGTGACTTATAACACAACCAACATACATTACCATGCCTTACCGACACTCAACGGGAGACTTATAACACAACCAACATACTTTACCATGCCTTACCGACACTCAACGAAAGACTTATAACACAACCAACATACATTACCATGCCTTACCGACACTCAACGAGATACTTATAACACAAACAACATACATTACCATGCCTTACCGACACTCAACGAGAGACTTATAACACAACCAACATACATTACCATGCCTTACCGACACTCAACGAGAGACTTATAACACAACCAACATACATTACCATGCCTTACCGACACTCAACGAGAGACAAATGACACAACCAACATACATTGCGATGCCTTACCGACACTCAACGAGTCACTAATAACACAACTAACATACATTGCGATGCCTTACCGACACTCAACGAGTCACTAATAACACAACTAACATACATTGCGATGCCTTACCGACACTCAACGAGATACTTATAACACAAAAAACATACATTACCATGCCTTACCGACACTCAACGAGAGACTTATAACACAACCAACATACATTACCATGCCTTACCGACACTCAACGAGAAACTTATAACACAACCAACATACATTACCATGCCTTACCGACACTCAACGAGAGACTTATAACACAACCAACATACATTACCATGCCTTACCGACACTCAACGAGAGACTTATAACACAACCAACATACTTTACCATGCCTTACCGACACTCAACGAGAGACTTATAACACAACCAACATACTTTACCATGCCTTACCGACACTCAACGAAAGACTTATAACACAACCAACATACATTACCATGCCTTACCGACACTCAACGAGGGACTTATAACACAACCGACATACTTTACCATGCCTTACCGACACTCAACGAGGGACTTATAACACAACCGACATACTTTACCATGCCTTACCGACACTCAACGAGATACTTATAACACAACCAACATACATTACCATGCCTTACCGACACTCAACGAAAGACTTATAACACAACCAACATACATTACCATGCCTTACCGACACTCAACGAGCGACTTATAACACAACCAACATACATTACCATGCCTCACCGACACTCAACGAGTGACTTATAACACAACCAACATACATTACCATGCCTAACCGACACTCAACGAGAGACTTATAACACAACCAACATACATTACCATGCCTAACCGACACTCAACGAGAGACTTATAACACAACCAACATACATTACCATGCCTAACCGACACTCAGCGAGAGATTTATAACACAACCAACATACATTACCATGCCTAACCGACACTCAACGAGAGACTTATAACACAACCAACATACATTACCATGCCTTACCGACACTCAACGAAAGACTTATAACACAACCAACATACATTACCATGCCTTACCGACACTCAACGAGATACTTATAACACAACCAACATACATTACCATGCCTTACCGACACTCAACGAGAGACTTATAACACAACCAACATACATTACCATGCCTTACCGACACTCAACGAGCGACTTATAAGACAAACAACATACATTACCATGCCTTACCGACACTCAACGAGCGACTTATAACACAACCAACATACATTACCATGCCTAACCGACACTCAACGAGTGACTTATAACACAACCAACATACATTACCATGCCTAACCGACACTCAACGAGTGACTTATAACACAACCAACATACATTACCATGCCTCACCGACACTCAACGAGAGACTTATAACACAACCAACATACATAATCATGCCTTACTGACACTCAACGAGATACTTATAACACAACCAACATACATTACCATGCCTCACCGACACTCAACGAGAGACTTATAACACAACCAACATACATAATCAAGCCTTACTGACACTCAACGAGATACTCATAACACAACCACCATACATTACAATGCCTTACCGACACTCAACGAGAGACTTATAACACAACCAACATACATTACCATGCCTTACCGACACTCAACGAGAGACATATAACACAACCAACATACATTACCATGTCTTACCGACACTCAACGAGAGACTTATAACACAAACAACATACATTACCATGCCTTACCGACACTCAACGAGAGATTTTTAACACAACCAACATACATTACCATGCCTAACCGACACTCAACGAGAGACTTATAACACAACCAAAATACATTACCATGCCTAACCGACACTCAACGAGAGACTTATAACACAACCAACATACATTACCATGCCTAACCGACACTCAACGAGAGACTTATAACACAACCAACATACATAACCATGCCTTACCGACACTCAACGAGAGACTTATAACACAACCAACATACATTACCATGCTTTACCGACACTCAACGAGAGACTTATAACACAACCAACATACATTTCGATGCCTTACCGACACTCAACGAGTCACTTTTAACACAACTAACATACATTGCGATGCCTTACCGACACTCAACGAGATACTTATAACACAACCAACATACATTACCATGCCTTACCGACACTCAACGAGAGACTTATAACACAACCAACATACATTACCATGCCTTAACGACACTCAACGAGAGACAAATGACACAACCAACATACATTGCGATGCCTTACCGACACTCAACGAGTCACTAATAAAACAACTAACATACATTGCGATGCCTTACCGACACTCAACGAGATACTTATAACACAAAAAACATACATTACCATGCCTTACCGACACTCAACGAGATACTTATAACACAACCAACATACATTACCATGCCTTACCGACACTCAACGAGAGACTTATAACACAACCAACATACATTACCATGCCTTACCGACACTCAACGAGAGACTTATAACACAACCAACATACATAATCAAGCCTTACTGACACTCAACGAGATACTCATAACACAACCAACATACATTACCATGCCTTACCGACACTCAACGAGAGACTTATAACACAACCAACATACATTACCATGCCTTACCGACACTCAACGAGAGACTTATAACACAACCAACATACATTACCATGCCTTACCGACACTCAACGAGAGACAAATGACACAACCAACATACATTGCGATGCCTTACCGACACTCAACGAGTCACTAATAACACAACTAACATACATTGCGATGCCTTACCGACACTCAACGAGATACTTATAACACAAAAAACATACATTACCATGCCTTACCGACACTCAACGAGATACTTATAACACAACCAACATACATTACCATGCCTTACCGACACTCAACGAGATACTTATAACACAACCAACATACATTGCCATGCCTTACCGACACTCAACGAGAAACTTATAGCACAACCAACATACATTACCATGCCTTACCGACACTCAACGAGAGACTTATAACACAACCAACATACATTACCATGCCTTACCGACACTCAACGGGAGACTTATAACACAACCAACATACTTTACCATGCCTTACCAACACTCAACGAAAGACTTATAACACAACCAACATACATTACCATGCCTAACCGACACTCAACGAGAGACTTATAACACAACCAACATACATTACCATGCCTTACCGACACTCAACGAAAGACTTATAACACAACCAACATACATTACCATGCCTTACCGACACTCAACGAGCGACTTATAACACAACCAACATACATTACCATGCCTAACCGACACTCAACGAGAGACTTATAACACAACCAACATACATTACCATGCCTTACCGACACTCAACGAAAGACTTATAACACAACCAACATACATTACCATGCCTTACCGACACTCAACTAGAGAATTATAACACAACCAACATACATTACCATGCCTTACCGACACTCAACGAGCGAATTATAAGACAACCAACATAAATTACCATGCCTTACCGACACTCAACGAGCGACTTATAACACAACCAACATACATTACCATGCCTAACCGACACTCAACGAGAGACTTATAACACAACCAACATACATTACCATGCCTCACCGACACTCAACGAGATACTTATAACACAACCAACATACATTACCATGCCTTACCGACACTCAACGAGAGACTTATAACACAACCAACATACATTACCATGCCTCACCGACACTCAACGAGAGACTTATAACACAACCAACATACTTTACCATGCCTTACCGACACTCAACGAGAGACTTATAACACAAACAACATACATTACCATGCCTTACCGACACTCAACGAGAGACTTATAACACAACCAACATACATTACCATGCCTAACCGACACTCAACGAGAGACTTATAACACCACCAACATACATTACCATGCCTAACCGACACTCAACGAGAGACTTATAACACAACCAACATACATTACCATGCCTAACCGACACTCAACGAGAGACTTAAAACACAACCAACATACATTACCATGCCTAACCGACACTCAACGAGAGACTTATAACACAACTAACATACATAACCATGCCTTACCGACACTCAACGAGAGACTTATAACACAACCAACATACATTACCATGCTTTACCGACACTCAACGAGAGACTTATAACACAACCAACATACATTGCGATGCCTTACCGACACTCAACGAGTCACTTATAACACAACCAACATACATTACCATGCCTTACCGACACTCAACTAGAGAATTATAACACAACCAACATACTTTGCCATGCCTTACCGACACTCAACGAAAGACTTATAACACAACCAACATACATTACTTTGCCTTACCGACACTCAACGAGATACTTATAACACAAACAACATACATTACCATGCCTTACCGACACTCAACGAGAGACTTATAACACAACCAACATACATTACCATGCCTTACCGACACTCAACGAGAGACTTATAACACAACCAACATACATTACCATGCCTTACCGACACTCAACGAGAGACAAATGACACAACCAACATACATTGCGATGCCTTACCGACACTCAACGAGTCACTAATAACACAACTAACATACATTGCGATGCCTTACCGACACTCAACGAGATACTTATAACACAAAAAACATACATTACCATGCCTTACCGACACTCAACGAGATACTTATAACACAACCAACATACATTACCATGCCTTACCGACACTCAACGAGATACTTATAACACAACCAACATACATTGCCATGCCTTACCGACACTCAACGAGAAACTTATAACACAACCAACATACATTACCATGCCTTACCGACACTCAACGAGAGACTTATAACACAACCAACATACATTACCATGCCTTACCGACACTCAACGAGTCACTTATAACACAACCAACATACTTTACCATGCCTTACCGACACTCAACGAAAGACTTATAACACAACCAACATACATTACCATGCCTAACCGACACTCAACGAGAGACTTATAACACAACCAACATACATTACCATGCCTTACCGACACTCAACGAAAGACTTATAACACAACCAACATACATTACCATGCCTTACCGACACTCAACGAGAGACTTATAACACAACCAACATACATTACCATGCCTAACCGACACTCAACGAGAGACTTATAACACAACCAACATACATTACCATGCCTTACCGACACTCAACGAGATACTTATAACACAGCCAACATACATTACCATGCCTTACCGACACTCAACTAGAGAATTATAACACAACCAACATACATTACCATGCCTTACCGACACTCAACGAGCGAATTATAAGACAACCAACATAAATTACCATGCCTTACCGACACTCAACGAGCGACTTATAACACAACCAACATACATTACCATGCCTTACCGACACTCAACGAGAGACTTATAACACAACCAACATACATTACCATGCCTTACCGACACTCAACGAGATACTTATAACACAACCAACATACATTACCATGCCTTACCGACACTCAACGAGAGACTTATAACACAACCAACATACATTACCATGCCTTACCGACACTCAACGAGAGACTTATAACACAACCAACATACTTTACCATGCCTTACCGACACTCAACGAGAGACTTATAACACAACCAACATACATTACCATGCCTTACCGACACTCAACGAGAGACTTATAACACAACCAACATACATTACCATGCCTAACCGACACTCAACGAGAGACTTATAACACCACCTACATACATTACCATGCCTAACCGACACTCAACGAGAGACTTATAACACAACCAACATACATTACCATGCCTAACCGACACTCAACGAGAGACTTATAACACAACCAACATACATTACCATGCCTAACCGACACTCAACGAGAGACTTATAACACAACTAACATACATAACCATGCCTTACCGACACTCAACGAGAGACTTATAACACAACCAACATACATTACCATGCTTTACCGACACTCAACGAGAGACTTATAACACAACCAACATACATTGCGATGCCTTACCGACACTCAACGAGTCACTTATAACACAGCTAACATACATTGCGATGCCTTACCGACACTCAACAAGATACTTATAACACAAACAACATACATTACCATGCCTTACCGACACTCAACGAGAGACTTATAACACAACCAACATACATTACCATGCCTTACCGACACTCAACGAGCGACTTATAATACAACCAACATACATTACCATGCCTTACCGACACTCAACGAGAGACAAATGACACAATCAACATACATTGCGATGCCTTACCGACACTCAACGAGTCACTAATAACACAACTAACATACATTGTGATGCCTTACCGACACTCAACGAAATACTTATAACACAAACAACATACATTACCATGCCTTACCGACACTCAACGAGATACTTATAACACAACCAGCATACATTACCATGCCTTACCGACACTCAACGAGATACTTATAACACAACCAACATACATTACCATGCCTTACCGAAACTCAACGAGAGACTTATAACACAACCAACATACATTACCATGCCTTACCGACACTCAACGGGAGACTTATAACACAACCAACATACTTTACCATGCCTTACCGACACTCAACGAAAGACTTATAACACAACCAACATACATTACCATGCCTTACCGACACTCAACGAGAGACTTATAACACAACCAACATACATTACCATGCCTTACCGACACTCAACGAGAGACTTATAACACAACCAACATACTTTACCATGCCTTACCGACACTCAACGAAAGACTTATAACACAACCAACATACATTACCATGCCTAACCGACACTCAACGAGAGACTTATAACACAACCAACATACATTACCATGCCTTACCGACACTCAACGAAAGACTTATAACACAACCAACATACATTACCATGCCTTACCGACACTCAACGAAAGACTTATAACACAACCAACATACATTACCATGCCTTACCGACACTCAACGAGAGACTTATAACACAACCAACATACATTACCATGCCTTACCGACACTCAACGAGAGACTTATAACACAACCAACATAAATTACCATGCCTTACCGACACTCAACGAGCGACTTATAAGACAACCAACATACATTACCATGCCTAACCGACACTCAACGAGCGACTTATAACACAACCAACATACATTACCATGCCTAACCGACACTCAACGAGAGACTTATAACACAACCAACATACATTACCATGCCTTACCGACACTCAACAAGAGACTTATAACACAAACAACATACATTACCATGCCTTACCGACACTCAACGAGAGACTTATAACACAACCAACATACATTACCATGCCTTACCGACACTCAACGAGAGACTTATAACACAACCAACATACATTACCATGCCTTACCGACACTCAACGAGCGACTTATAACACAACCAACATACATTACCATGCCTTACCGACACTCAACGAAGGCTTAAAACACAACCAACATACATTACCATGCCTTACCGACACTCAACGAGAGACTTATAACACAACCAACATACATTACCATGCCTTACCGACACTCAACGAGCGACTTATAACACAACCAATATACATTACCATGCCTTACCGACACTCAACGAGGGCCTAAAACACAACCAACATACATTACCATGCCTTACCGACACTCAACGAGAGACTTATAACACAACCAACATACTTTACCATGCCTTACCGACACTCAACGAAAGACATATATAACAACCAACATACATTACCATGCCTAACCGACACTCAACGAGAGACTTATAACACAACCAACATACATTACCATGCCTAACCGACACTCAACGAGAGACTTATAACACAACCAACATACATTACCATGCCTTACCGACACTCAACGAGAGACTTATAACACAACCAACATACATTACCATGCCTTACCGACACTCAACGAAAGACTTATAACACAACCAACATACATTACCATGCCTTACCGACACTCAACGAGATACTTATAACACAACCAACATACATTACCATGCCTTACCGACACTCAACGAGCGACTTATAAGACAACCAACATACATTACCATGCCTTACCGACACTCAACGAGCGACTTATAACACAAACAACATACATTACCATGCCTAACCGACACTCAACGAGAGACTTATAACTCAACCAACATACATTAATATGCCTCACCGACACTCAACGAGAGACTTATAACACAACCAACATACATAATCATGCCTTACTGACACTCAACGAGATACTTATAACACAACCAACATACATTACCATGCCTTACCGACACTCAACGAGAGACTTATAACACAACCAACATACATTACCATGCCTTACCGACACTCAACGAGAGACTTATAACACAACCAACATACATTACCATGCTTTACCGACACTCAACGAGAGACTTATAACACAACCAACATACATTGCGATGCCTTACCGACACTCAACGAGTCACTTATAACACAACTATCATACATTGCGATGCTTTACCGACACTCAACGAGATACTTATAACACAAACAACATACATTACCATGCCTTACCGACACTCAACGAGAGACTTATAACACAACCAACATACATTACCATGCCTTACCGACACTCAACGAGAGACTTATAACACAACCAACATACATTACCATGCCTTACCGACACTCAACGAGAGACAAATGACACAACCAACATACATTGCGATGCCTTACCGACACTCAACGAGTCACTAATAACACAACTAACATACATTGCGATGCCTTACCGACACTCAACGAGATACTTATAACACAAACAACATACATTACCATGCCTTACCGACACTCAACGAGATACTTATAACACAACCAACATACATTACCATGCCTTACCGACACTCAACGAGATACTTATAACACAACCAACATATATTACCATGCCTTACCGACACTCAACGAAAGACTTATAACACAACCAACATACATTACCATGCCTTACCGACACTCAACGAAAGACTTATAACACAACCAACATACATTACCATGCCTTACCGACACTCAACGAGATACTTATAACATAACCAACATACATTACCATGCCTTACCGACACTCAACGAGATACTTATAACACAACCAACATACATTACCATGCCTTACCGACACTCAACGAGAGACTTATAACACAACCAACATACATTACCATGCCTTACCGACACTCAACGAGCGACTTATAAGACAACCAACATACATTACCATGCCTTACCGACACTCAACGAGCGACTTATAACACAACCAACATACATTACCATGCCTAACCGACACACAACGAGAGACTTATAACACAACCAACATACATTACCATGCCTCACCGACACTCAACGAGAGACTTATAACACAACCAACATACATAATCATGCCTTACTGACACTCAACAAGATACTTATAACACAACCAACATACATTACCATGCCTTACCGACACTCAACGAGAGACTTATAACACAACCAACATACATTACCATGCCTTACCGACACTCAACGAGAGACTTATAACACAAACAACATACATTACCATGCCTTACCGACACTCAACGAGAGACTTATAACACAACCAACATACATTACCATGCCTTACCGACACTCAACGAGAGACTTATAACACAACCAACATACATTACCATGCCTAACCGACACTCAACGAGAGACTTATAACACAACCAACATACATTACCATGCCTAACCGACACTCAACGAGAGACTTATAACACAACCAACATACATTGCGATGCCTTACCGACACTCAACGAGTCACTAATAACACAACTAACATACATTGCGATGCCTTTCCGACACTCAACGAGATACTTATAACACAAACAACGTACATTACCATGCCTTACCGACACTCAACGAGATAATTATAACACAACCAACATGCATTACCATGCCTTACCGACACTCAACGAGAGACTTATAACACAACCAACATACATTACCATGCCTTACCGACACTCAACGAGCGACTTATAACACAACCAATATACATTACCATGCCTTACCGACACTCAACGAGGGCCTCAAACACAACCAACATACATTACCATGCCTTACCGACACTCAACGAGAGACTTATAACACAACCAACATACATTACCATGCCTTACCGACACTCAACGAGTGACTTATAACACAACCAACATACATTACCATGCCTTATCGACACTCAGCGAAATACTTATAACACAACCAACATACATTACCATGCCTTACCGACACTCAACGAGAGACCTATAACACAACCAACATACATTACCATGCCTTACCGACACTCAACGAGAGACTTATAACACAACCAACATACATTACCATGCCTTACCGACACTCAACGAGAGACTTATAACACAACCAACATACATTACCATGCCTTATCGTCACTCAACGAGAGACTTATAACACAACCAACATACATTACCATGCCTTACCGACACTCAACGAGAGACTTATGACACAACCAACATACATTATCATGCCTTACCGACACTCAACGAGATACTTATGACACAATCAACATACAATACCATGCCTTACCGACACTCAACAAAAGACAAATGACACAATCAAAATCCTAAACAACAGTCAACGAGAGACTTATAATGCCAAGGTATTGGATACAAAACTGAACAGACACTCAACAAGAGACTAGTTAAAATCAGGCATATATAACATAGCCAAACCGACACTGAACGAGTAACTAATCACGCAACAGACATACATTCCAAAGCCTAATTGATTCTCGACGAACGACTAATAACTTAACAACCTCATACTCCAGAGCCTAACTGACCCTCAACGCGAGGCTTATGACACAGCATACTCGCATACCCCTGCTTAACAGACAATGAACGAGATACTGTTTGCACAACATGTACACATTACATGTACACATTTTTCCTTTATTCACCCTTCACTTAAGGCAACATTTTGCACAGACATAAAACTAATATTGAAATTATTTTTTTAAATGCACTGTGCGTTTGAGAACTACCATTCCGTTGCCGTTTTTTGTTGTATTTATAGATAATAAATTGCACACTATTGCACGAAACGCGCCTTATTTTAAGTAGAAAATGGAAACACGCCGAAACTACGTTGTTAATTAATACAAGATCACCACGCACGTCGTGCGTTTTTGATGACTGCTATAGTAAGATGTACTTTAATCGTCTGAATAAGGATACTCTTCAATTAATATTATGACTCTGACACATATGCTTCAATATAGGTATCTTACGTATCATTGCAATACCTGTAAGAGTCCTAGCATGTTTCATCAGAAAGAGTAATAAAACATCAGATAGCCTGAATGTGTATCATTTCGTCTTGTTTTTTTTTTATTTCTTTATAACCGTCGTCCATCAAACAAGATTTAAAACGGAAACAAACAAAACAAAATTGCATTTGAAAACAGAGGAACTATCACTATATTGACAATAAAAAAACAAGAATCAAGTTTAACAGCCGAAAACATTGTGTTTTTCATCTTTCACACCGGTGCCGGACACTTAAAAATGCCAAACACCCTTCCCCGCCAGACGAGTCACGCACAACAACTTTGACATCAAAAATAGTTTTAAAAGCATGAATCTGTTAGAGGAACTATTTTGCCGTCGAGATTGAGCGCAAATTACAACGGGTTTTGTCATCAGTAAACAACAGTGCACACTATTTAAAATCTGTTTGAAAACGCAGGTAACATAATAATACAATATCATTAGCAACTGTTATATTTTAACGGAACTTGAGTTTCGTCCTTTAGAGAATATGGAATATTGCCGGAGTTACCACAAATGCTCACCATAAAAAAGATGACGCGTAGCGTAAAAGGATCATGTCAGTACGTCGAATGACAGGGTCACATTTAAGTCATTGGTCATTGTTTAAAATTTCCCTGTTTAATGGCTTGTTCAAGCTATAACAACGCAATAAATTTAAGAAAATAACATAACACCAACTTAAATGTGCATCATGGCAAAATATGGCAGGCTAACACAGGATAATGCAATCAACAACAGATCATGTCTTTGCTTAAATGATAGAGACCGAAAACCTACTTTCTTTGAAAACAATGCCGTTTTATAAACACTGCAACTACAAGAAATGGTAACTTTCACTACAATTGATACGGAACTATATTCAATAAAAATGTTTGATTAAGATTAATATTTTCAACATAGTAATTCAATGTCCATTTTTGTGTCTTATATTTATATATTCTAAGCAATATATTTTTGTAATACATTTATGATATAACATATATTCAATTATGCCGGACATCAAGCTATTTTAGGGCGACCTTAGATGCTTTGTATGGAATGTTTTCTTTTTAATTATTGTAGCTTGAGTAATATAACTGTTGTTTTATCATGAGCATTGGCTGTTTAACAAAATTAAGTCCTTTAGACTAGGTAGTCTACCTTGGAAAGGACTATTTTACATCGTGTCACACTAATATCCTTTTTTTCGTAAATAAGAGACAATATCAATGCACTCCATATATACAGTCTTACACAAAAACTTTAAATCGTTAGGGAAATTGTATTCAACATTGTAATGAACCATTGTTTATACAGCCGTTCTGAAATATAGAAACAGCAGACTTGTTAAGAGATGAAATCTTACATTTAAATGGTACATTTGTTATGAAGCCGTTCTTTAGTAAACACACGGCAGACGTATTAAGAGATAAAGTTTGGTTTGAAACAAACCAATGCTTACGCAGTAGGTCTTAAATCAACACATGGTAAACTTTTAAGGAGATGAACTTTTACATTTTAATGAATTGTTGTTTATGCAACTTGTTTAGAATCAAATTACGGTTATAATGGGTTATAATTTGTATTGGTCCATTGGTTTTAAAACATTCATAAAATGTCAACGATACTGGTCACAGCACTCAGCGCTATTACTTTTCATTCAAGATCAGGACTCCGAGGAGTTAAGCTTAGTTTTTATTCATTTTATTCTGACGCTACTTGAGTTTTCAGCCCGGAATTTGTTTTCGAATTTTGACGATAGAAAATAAGTGAAAGTCAGTCCCTACAAATAAACCAATTAGATTGTGAATGTAAGTCACCTTTGAGTTCTTTCACGATGATTTGAAAAAAACAGCAACACACGTTACGTAATACATGGTAAATAACTATTTGTGTATCGTTAACGAAATTAATGAAATAATGTTATCCAAAATGGTCACCCCATATTGTTTGTCACCGCGGTCCCAGTTGGAAAAAGTGCTTTTGGAAAAAAATGCAATTTGTTTTCTTTCATTAAAAGGATGATGGCGAAAAATCTTTATTACAAAAGGCAAGGAGAATATATATTAACAATCCTTGCCTTTAATTGCAAAGTAAAGTAAGAAGATAAAAGTGCAACATTAGCGGATTTAACCTTAAGAAATTTGATTGCTCGAGACAATTTGGCCAGGACGTTATGCGAGTGGTCCTTAGTTATCCAAGACATGTTCTGAAATTGGTTCATGCGTACTTGAATAACTTCTCTGTCGCAACAACTATTTATATTCATGGCTTCCAGGTCCTTATGTGGTAAACCAATAGGGTTTTCTGTCGTATTCTAGAGCCTTCAATGAAATCATTTACCTTACTGTCTAAATGTCTGTGGACGATATATTTTTCTTAAATTGTTATGTCTTTACTGATTGTGTAAAGACTATTACAAAACAATCTAATATTCACAGCATTATCATACTCAATGTGAATTTGCAACACGGTATTATGAAAAACCTCAGACATATTAAAAAAATGTTTTTTCATCTATTAGCATCATTGGTTAGTTAAAGAACCGATTCATAAAATGGACTGTGGTGCATGAAATATGAATCAAATTATCAAAATGACATGAAAAAGCGGGAATATGTCTCCTACCTACTTTTATTTGCTGTTGTTGCTTTATTTGATAAACACTGATAACTAACTCTATTTCATTTGTGGCTCATGTGTTCGTACATTGCTTGTAATGTATATTTTTAATTTTAATACAACTACTTTTTCAAAATAAAAAGGGAAAATAACGTTTCTCCGTTGATGCCAAAGTTTTACTGTCATCTCCATCAAATGAAGCACGAACAACATAGAGCGGACTACAAAAAGATGAAAAAAAACATCAAAGCGGTGAAAAACACACACCGACATTTACGAGGTCTTCAATAATCTAAGATTCCCAATAAGGGATCATAACAGGACATTTCTTGGTGTTAAAGAAGAGTTTTGTTATCGTATCATATTAATGTAAGATCGCGGCAAATATCTGATATTTGTATGATTAAAAGCGGACAAAATGAACCAGCAATTGCCAAGACTGTATCGTACGTTTATTTAGCTGGTATTGTTGTTGTGCGTTAGGTTTCTATTGTATTTACAAAAGAAAATCTAATATAAACCATGTTTACAGACACAGGGTAAGGGCCTAAAAAACACTGAACGATTATCACAAACCGGTGAACGATTTGCGGTTTTAACAGTGCATTTGGTTAAAAAAAACGATATAAGATCATCTTGAATAGTAATGACTTACCAAAATTCAATATTGAAAGGTTATCAATCTTATATTTAGTGGAAATTCAGTTTAAGATGGAAACACGCGGAAACAACGTTTTCGATTTTCTCAAATACAACACGCACCCGTGCGTATAGTAATTCACACATTCATTTATGAAATTTTCGCACCAAAACTTGCATATTTTTAAATATAGTATATTTTTTTCATTTGTATGTCTGCTGTATTACAGCAAGTTTTAATTGGATTGAATAGAAATGTTCTTCCTTTTAATTAAGAAAAAAAATCAAGTCTTGACAATAATCAAATTTACAACAAACTTAAACGCGGTTATATGTGTCACTTTATGGAAACTTGTACTGTTTCGTCTGTTTTTGAGAAATAATATTGCAAATCTTTACAAATCTTCTTTATTAGGAAGAAACAAAGCGTTTCAGAACTGCGGGAAGTATAAAAGGTACTTTTTTAAATAAGGTTCCCATTTGAAAGGATAACGCCGTTTTTAGGGTTATTGTCTCTTACGTTGTTATATAGAACAAACACGTCCTGTTAAAAATCAAACAGCATTGTTTATTTTGTGTGTTTTTTTTTAATAACACTTGTTATTTCATTACTCGGAGGTAACAATGCTTACTGTTGCTTTTATCAGTTGGAAAACATTATGTTGTGAAGGGCTAAACGTAAATGCTGAACGTAAACTAATAATTCGTTTGATGGCAGAGTATTTGTTTCAAACACGATTTGTTTTATCGTTCTTGTTTATTGTATTCAATTAAATGATTGGTCTGATTAGACTTTGAACACTATTCCATTTTAAATTTGATGAATAATAGAGCAAATTTGTAGTCGAGAACACAATTATAAGTAAAAGGTATCCTTTGATTTTCGAAAAATATTGATTTTATTAAATTCAAACAAAATTAGTGTTATATGTTTTTGTGTTCATTGGAAAATCGCGCGAGAAACATAGCAGTGACCTTATTTTACGTCATCTTCAAACAAGTCATCTAATTTGAATGAACACTTATTGTTATTAAACAATAGAAAAGAGATACTCCTAAATACTGTTATTTTTCAATTCTGTTTTAAATAAATAATTTACTATTTTAATAGTTCTATTTCTTTGATTTTTACCGCATTTTGAGACTTAACATGCAAATTGTATATCGGATCGGCTTTTTAAAAAAAGTATTCAGGGAACTGAATGACGCAACGGTATCGATAATCTCCGAAATAGGAGGCCATTTCAATAAAGATCTTTCTCGGTTTCAGTTTAAAAATGAAATCTTAGTGACATTATTTAATATCTTTGCTTCATATTTGTGTGAATTGAACTTAAGCAAGAATACAAATTAAACACATAGACAAAGATATTAATAAATTACCATTTTTGACGTTTACACTGATTGGAAATAATTCATGTATCAACCCAAATTCTGTAATAACACGACCCTTCGTGTTCGATAAATGTATGGCTGCTAGGCAAAGAACAAACCTCTGACAGGATTATATTTTCCAAAATATGTTTGCTATGATATTCTTAAAATCTTGATACCCAATGAATCCCGCCCGGTCGTGTTTTAGCTCGCTGTAAATAAATTTCTTGTCAAATGTCTGGCAACCTTTTTATAAGTTACCGAAATATCATGCTAGTCGAGCCCTTTTCGAGCTGTAACTTCCCAGACAGACAAATGATGTCCTCTGCACAACATACTCATTTTCTACTGCGTAAATGCAAATCATGACCGATAAAACAGAAACCTTTTTATCCTGAGTAGATTTAAGTTCATTATGCATGATGACCTGAAAAAAACGCTCAGGAGTGTTTTCTTAGAACTGCAAACCTTTAAGACATCATTGTAATTGTTTGGTATGTCATTCATGATTATTTAAACAAATATCTGTCGTATAAATCGTTATTACTGCCTTAAAGATGATATAAACAACATTACGGACATATGCATGTACACGATTGCGTCTCTGTAAAAGCTTCCCCCAAAGCGAGAGAGTGTACAGCCTGTATGCATAAATGCCTTCCACCCGGCTGCACCATATTTGACTGGAAATTCACAATGTCTGTTTGATGTTTTAATCTATGTCTATTGAACTGGGAATTATCAATGTTGGATATTTCAGTATGCGTTTATTTGACTCCATTGCTTCTGCTAATGTACGTCTTATCATTAGCGTTTGATTCCATTATATATTATATTCCATATATTATATCCAATACCAGTATTGATTAATTGGATATCCCCACATCTTTTTGGCACAATTTACAAAACAGTTCATATCATTTTACACCCACACACTGCCGTTACATCATAACATATCGTCAAATTTGACGTAGTGTTGTTTTTTTATGTAAACAAAGTATTGTTTATGTGTATGCCCGTTGATAAAAATATACCACTCGAGTGAAATTCCGTTTTGTCTTTCTGCCCTGTATACACTATAAAAATGCAAGCTATTTAAGAATTGTGTGAAAACAAAGGTAACATAATAATACAAGATCGTTAGCAATTGTTATTTTTTACTGCCTTGGAATTGGAATGACAACTAGAAATCTTCTCTGGGAAAGCATACCATACTGCCAGAATGACCATATATAAATAAATTTCCGGATGCGTTTTTCTCGGGAATTTCCTTTCATTATTCCGGTACAATTAAAGCTTTCTTTCCCTTTATTGTCTTGGCTTCCATATAGCCAAGCATTATACCTTAATGTTCATAATGACGTGAAGTGTACTAAACTCATGTCAGTATGTCTAATGCCAAGGTCAAACTTTTGTCTTTGGTTGAAGTGTCCATGTTTAATTGCATATAAGTCTTAATGTTATTTTTGCATAATGTGTCATTGTTTTCAAGTGGATGCTTTCTCTGATGAGGCTTATATTTCTTAATATATTATACATTATATTATTGTGTTCCTTCTCTGTGTATATAAAGTTGCTCGGTCCGTATTCCAATATATTTTAATAAAAATAAGTTTTTATGGCGTCAGAGGTCCATATCATGTTTTTGGCTGGTCCGGACCTTGCCAAAAATTCAATATGGACAGCTAACGTCATATGATATGGACCTTTGCAGCCAAGAAACTGGTGAATGCTGATTGCAATTTTCAAAACGGCAATTTTTTTCGCAAGTAAACATTATTAGATTTGCTCAGTAAACACATCAAAGCGCTTTAAGATTATTAGATATTAAAAGTGTCGATATACTATAAGAAATATAACACACCACTTCGGGCCATATGACATTATAAGGACCGGCAAATCAACCCCCGAAGGTGAATGGACCTCGGCTTATCTGATGAATTTATGAACAATTGATGCACTGGCAAAGTGATAATGCATTTCTGGTTTAAGTGATATTTTGTCATTCACCACAGAAATTGAATAAAGTGTCCAGCATTTGCGGGTGGGGTAAGATTTTCACATCACGTGTAGATTTTCAAGTAGATTGTTATGCCAGTGTCATTATTATGGAGAGTGATGGGAGTTTATGGGCGAGTGATTGTTGAGTTTGAATGGTAGCGGTCTATTAATAAGATGCTGAAACACTATTTGTGCTTTTTCTCTGACATTGCAGAATATAGAAAAGAAGTCCATTTTACCGGTCACATGACAACCTGACTGTAGATAAACATGACCATGTGTTCTACTGTCCTTATAACCTAAAATTTACACGGCACCTTGTTATTGGACCGATTTGTATGCAAGTGACAGGATAAAATGTCATATCACACTCAGTGGTGTGTAACATTTCTTAATTAGAAGTTATTGATAAATGATGAGATACTGATCGTTCCAGTGCGGTAATCGCATCATTTAAAGGTAAAGCTATTTTGGTAAAGGTATTTGTTTGTGGTGATTTAACTTGCGTATGGGGTGTTCGTTTGTTTTTGGTCTTTGTTTTTGTGTATGTGGTGTTAATATGTTAGTGTCAATACTTCATTGTTGTTTTGGCCCTAGCCTGTGCTGTAAACAGGGTTTGTCTTTTGATGTGTTTTAATACTTGGTTTTTCCCTGTATGTTTCCTTTTATTTTTGTTCAAGCATGACCGTAAATTATACAATAAATTATACCAACTTAAATGGGCAACAGCGCAAAAGATGGCAAGTCAACACAATAAAAATGCGATCAACACAATATGAGTTCAGTACTTAAATGGTAGTGACTGACAAACTACTTGTATTTGATCTCAAATAGTTTACCGTTATACTTACACTACAACTGAATGAAATTGAGACTATTACCACATTTGAAACGAAACATTTTTCCTGGATATCTCTGATTTGGCATCTTGTACCGTTGAGCGACAGGGGTCACTAGATCAAAACCGGGTAATTTAGACGCATCACCCATCTGTTCTTATTCCTCGATGTATTGTCCCTTCTGATAAGTTGTTAGCTTTCCTTCATCAGTCATCCTGCTAAAATGTTTGGTCCATCGTTCTACGTCTGTTTTGGGTTATCAAAGTACTTTTTTTCCTTATTAACAAAATTCTCTAACTTCAATGTTACTTCAAATAAGATTTTCTGAACATCCGACTTTATGGACTTTGTTGATTCATCACATCAAATAAAAGTTTGCACATATCGTCCGCTACGTGTTTATTAATGACTACGTTTTCTTATTGAAACGTTTAGAGAAGCAGTTGTCTATACAGTTGTTTTGTGTCTTCCGCTTTCATTTTTTCTCCGACTTTTTTTGGCCTCGTCAATGGATATTCCATATCCCTCCTATTTGTGTTCCTTCGGTGTCAGCGATTCTTCATTATTGACCTTAGTTTTACGTAACATAGCACCAAACACTTTGTTCTCTTCATCGTCCATATCATCTACAACTTCCTCGCTCTGGACATCAAAAGACAACACTTTATTGGAGAAGTTTCTATGTGGTCGTCACCGCCAGAACGCTTCTTACACCGATGATTGACGTGATTCCGTAACGAATGAACGTCTCGAAAAAGCAATATCACTATTGTTTCAGTCAGGCATGTCTAGAATTTCATCAGGCTGCAACAGCTCTTTATGAACAGTGCCGGAGTGTTCACTATAGAAGCTCGTATATATACTGTGTGAGGGTGCAGTGGAATTATCGCTTATCGGAACGCTTAACAGATTATTTTCCAGAGTTTCAGGTTTCACGTTTGACTCGTAAGCTATTTGAAACGACTCATCAAATAGCCTGTCTATTCGGGATTTATGGTCTTGACAGGATGTTGGTCGATTTGACTCTTGAAAAAGATTTAATTATGGCACTTTCGTTTCTAGATGGGATCCTTACTGAGGTAAAAATCTTTTTTTACGGCCAGATTTTTGACCTCTTCACGGAGGGGCCTTATCATAATCACTTTCAATTACCCCCATACGATTGTACACTGTTTTCGTATCGGTATGCAGATCAAGCATTTATAGAAAAAACGATATAGTCAAAAGAAAGTTATTCCATTGTTTGTCATGTATAGTTGGATTGACCTGCAACAATTACTCAGTGTATCACAAAGTTTTTTTTCGATAATGATAATAAACGTATTGTTCCTTCGCTAACAAAGTATGGCTGACCAAACTTTTTGAACTGGTTTTGAGATAAACTTCTAACGTATAAATGTCTAAACACTGTCTTATTTTCTCGGTAACTCTCATACAAATGTCTCCATATAACACAAAATTACAATGCTACGATTACATCTTTTTCTCAGACACTTAGATTAATGAATTACATTTCACGCCGCAATGTTTGGCATCTTAGCCTTTTATCTGCCAGATATGTCACAACGCATAATTTGATTGAATAATGCTGTCATATCATTTGTTAAATTACATCGCATTAATAAAATAGATTTTAATATCGAAAGCAACGGGAGGTTGTTGCAGGTTATGAGTATGAGAATAAATGAGCATAACGGTCTCTATTAATAAAATATAAGATGAATGCAAATGTTTAATGTATACGTATATAGAAGTAAACAAATCCCAACTAAATATGGTCATTTTAAGTCAGTTGTATGTCTTATACTAGTCTTATGCTTTAAAACAAAAAACCTTAGCCGATAAGTTGCATTTTGAGCTTTACCTTGAATTTTAAATATTGGATCGTTGAAGTTATTTACATTTAATATATTACCTTTTTTGTGAGTTTGTCGTTCTAAAATGAACAATCGGCAGACTTGTTAAGAGATGAACTGTTACATTGAAATAAACCATTTTTACGAAGACGTTCTTAAATCAACGCATAGCAGAATTTTAAAAACTGATCTTACATTTAAGTGGGCCATTATTCACGAAGCAGTTATTGAATCAACACAAGGCAGACTTGAACAAAACTACTTTGCCTTAAAATGAACTACTGCTTGCGAAGCAGTTCTTACATCTACACACGGTAGAATCAAAAGAAATAAACTGTGTATTGAAATGAACCATTGTTTGCGCAGCTGGTCTAAAAGGAACACAAGGCAGACTTCTAAAGAAATGATTTCTGTTTATTTTAATGATACTTATGTAAAAAATAGTTTAAGACATGCTCAAAAATGTAACAATACCTGTCACCCTTCAGTTTTCCGATTGATATTCTACAAACGCTTGCCAACTGGACGCTATTGTTCATTTGAAAATCATTCTGGTTTGTGTTTTTTTCAATTCACTCTGATGCTGTTTAAGATTGAAATAAAGTGAACCTGATTCCCTCGAAATAAACCACTGAGTTTGTGAATGTATGTCCCACGTGCGTTTTGTATTCACAATGCCTTGAAAAACAGCAACACACGTTACGTATTTCTTGATACATAATCATTTGTATTACGTTTTCAAAATTGAGAATATAGTGTCAAACGCACGTGTTACAACTACATACGAACAGTAGTTATGCCATTTCAATGGTTTCACCATTGTTCGATTATTTTGTTATCGCGGTCCCAGTTGAAAAACCCTCCACAATTTTCAATTGCCTTGTCTTCCATTGTATAGATAAAGGCGATATATCTCTAAAACAAGAGGCAAGGAAGACGATGTCAGCGTTCCTCCCTTCCCATTGCAAAGTGAAGTAAGTGCAACATTTGCAGATGTTACTTAAGGAACTCGATTGCTGAAGACAATGTGACCTGGAGGTGTTGCGAGTGTGGTACTGAGTTTTTTCAGATAGGTTCAGGTACTGTAATTGGCTCCTACACCCTTAAATGAATGCACTTTTAAATCAATTAGTTACGACCGTTGCCTTTATGTCCTATGTTGTTAACCAATAAGGTTTTCTATTTTATTCCAAACGCTTCAATCAAGTCAATTTGCCTACTGGCTATTAGTATGTGATAGTTTTATGAACTACTTTTTTTCTTTTATTATTATGTAATTTCTGAATTTGTGGAGACTATCAAATATATATATATATACACTTTGATAAGAATAATGAAAACAAGCGAATTAAGATTCACCGCATTATACTACCAATATGATATAACAGCATGGTATTATGAACACAGACATATCAAACACGTTTTTCATCTCATTAGCATCAAAGATTGTTTTAAGAATCAATAATTAAAAAATGAATTTTGGTGTATAAAATATCAATCAAATTATCATGCATGACCTAAAAAAGCGGTTGCTTTATTTCTTCATTATTCTTATTCACTTTTTGTTTCTTTACGAACACAGACAGCCTACTTTATTTTGTTGTGGTACGTTTCCACAGATAAAGCCTAAATATATAGTTGATTACTTGCAATGGATCGTTTTAATCTTAAAGTTACAAGTTTTGCATAACATAAAGACCAAATAACATTTCTCCGACGGTGTCAAGGTCATTGCGTCTTCCACGTGAAATGAAACACGAAAACCAAAAGCGGACAAATCATTTACCAAAAGCTTCAGAGCATTAAGAACAATGGCATTAACGAGGTTTTAATAGTCTGTAATTCCCAATATGGCTTCACAACGGGACGATTCTCGATCTTAAAGAGTATTTGTGTTATCGTAATATGTTTGTGCAAGGTCGCAGAAATTAACTGATATGTTTTATGTATACTAGCGGACAAAATAAAACTACGACTTCCAAGACTGTATCGTAGGATTACTGAGTTGGCAAACGGATCCGTTATATCAGATGTATTGACGTATTCTTTCGTTTGAAAGCATTATATAATATTTCATCCAGACGTTTTAAGATAAGAACGCCTTTTGTGGGTGACCTTGAAGAAACATTTGAAATCCAACAGCAAAAAAGTGCATATTTTGATTAAAGGAAATCACATTGTTAACATTTTTTTTGTCTGTAAGTAATAATTGGATTGCCTTTAAATGTCCTTTATATTAGTTATGAATAATTTACCAGACGTACGAAAATTAAATTTACGACAGACTCTAACTCCATTATACGTGAGGCTTTACGGACAGTTTAGATGTTTCGCCTGTTTTCGAGTAATTATATTGCACATATTCTTGACAATGGAGAAACAAAACAGTTTAGAACAACGGAAAGTGTAGTAAGCTACCGACTTTTTGATATTTAAAATGATTTTTTTTTTAAAGTTTAAGGCCATCACTTTCTCTAACGTTTAAATGTTGAACATTCACATCCGGTTATAGATCAAACTGTTTTGGCACCGCTCGTTTTTCGTAAATTGTGCTGAAGTGTACTGCCCGCTCGGTATTCATATCATATTTGCATTTACTATGCAGTTTTAGATATCAAAATGTTGCCCCTTTAAGACTTTGTATAAATCTCTAAAAGAAGAGCCAGACAGATATGATGAATTGTGAATATTTATTTTTAGAAATTCGTGGGTTATCAAACATATGTACCACATACATACACAATTTGAAATTAAAGGAGCACATTGCATACGCACAGTGCTCCGAAATCTCAGGTGTTTCTTCAATTCATTATAAAGAAAGGACATTGTTTTTTACCCCCAGTACGTGTGCCTATTGCAACCTTATCTAATGCAAAAAAATTCTCTAAACAGAACAAACAGGGTTTACATCATTTTGCAAAAATACTATTACCACCATTTTGACCTTAAATGTAGGCGGATATGACTGTTACAGACTGTTTGTTATATAATAAAAAACAGGAACAAGTCGAAAATTGAAAAATAAACCCTGTTTAGGGGCACAAGGCAACACAATCAACTAAAGACACAACATTTTAACATAACATACATAATCACAAACACCATGAACAAACTTACACCACATAAGTTCATTGCAAAAATCAAACAATCCATACAGTAATCAGCATTATTTTACTGTTAAATGATGGGATTACCACCTTTCTACGTCATAGATTATAAGGGATACATGTTAAATAGGATGCTTTCAATTCTTATTTTATGATATGTTTAGAAATTGATTGTAGGCGATTTAAAAGGTACACGCTACAGACGTATTTTCAATCTGCTACTCACCAATCAATTTCTTACGCAAATGGTGTTTTTTTGTGACAATGATTGATACCTAAAACCTTTGTTGTATGTAATTTCCGATGAATAATTTGCTAGGGGTGACACATTCAGGATATTTCATTGTTATTGAAGATACATATTGGAGTCCAGGGCCCGTGGGTGTCATCAATATAATGTTATACCTTCTTATGGTATTTAACAACATTACCACTTACTCTATATCTAAACTATACATCAACACACTGGTTTACATATCAGTGCTTTTTCAATTAGGTCTTTATGTGGTCATGTCTATGCGGTCCAATTCACATTGACAAGCATTCAAGATGAGAAATCCTATGAACCACAAACATATAACAAACAAATAATTAATTAGTATTATATATGACTAATGTAAGATAATTGAAAACGATTCATTTTAATTTTTTAACGAGGAAAACATATTAAAGAACTGATTTACTTCTGAGAGGTTCGTGACAACAAAGCTATATAGTGAAAAATGACTTATTATCAGCTATTAAGTTTGCTTAATTGTATTTGTCTAGGAAGATAGCTTTTAGAGTCTGTCTAAACAGGTAATTCATCATATCGGAAACAAATCTCAAGTCTAGATTCAGGACATCATACATGATCAAATTATTGTAACTTTAACTGTGCTAACATGGCGATGGTTGGGATTATAGAAATATATGATAGTCATGTGACATTTAATCGTGCGCTAGGGTGATTGGAGCAGGCAGAACATATTTAGGTACATATATGAGTCTTGGGTTACATGGCAGTAATTTCAGTAACGTTGTTTGATCAGGTAAGGGCCTTTCCGTTAAAAACATTTACATTACTACAATGCCATTACCTAGAATTGATGTAATCTTGTCCATGTCACATGATTTTGTTTTATTTTCAATTGAATGAAAAATTAAATATTATTTACAAACATGGTACCTTATCCTTTCCCTAAATGTGACATACTCATAACAATACAAAATTTATATGAATAGTAAATAGACCAACTAATGAAAGTCGACGAAAAAAAATGGACAATTCCAAAAGTCAACAAAACGAAAGACTTAACCTAAAATATATCCAAACGCTTACAAATAAAAGGACATTATAGTTGCAGTAATACAACGAACATTTCATATACAATCCCAGTGGTTGAACAACGAAAGATTCAACCTCAATCTTGTCATAGCGTTCACCAAAAAGAGTAAACAAAGGGTTAGGGTAACCCTAACCCTTACCATAACCCTAATATAATGTGAAGCCAATAGTTAGTCTTGCCTTTAGGACCATCCTATGTGAATACATACTGCTAATGCCCAGCGTTTACCATTGTCTTCACATGAGTACCTGCCATTTGCTAATAATTACGCACTCTTCGTAGTTTAACAACGTAACGAGCTGCACATCAAACAACTTTATTCAAATGCTTTTAAGTTTATGCATTTAGCAACTAAATGTGGGAATTAATCATTCAAACATGGTCCTGCCCTTTCACAGAGGCCTCTATCACAGTGGAATTTGATATATAAACACGTATTCGATTAGTATTGCTTGCGTGTTATACGAAGTCGTTTGAACAGAGCTTAGTTGAATTAACTTAAAATTTATATATTTTACAACGATTGTTACATTAATTTCATATAAGTGATTTTCATAGGCCTGATATTGCGCGAGAGTGTGTCTTGTTTTTCAGAGGTAACCGGGGTATCTAGAGATGTAGTGTATACAACAAGAAATAAAAACAGTTTTACGGTTTATTACTAGTACTGGAGAACAGTCATTGAGAACTAAAATTCTAAGAGAGCATGCATCATGTTGTAGTTCAGAGACGTGGCTTATCAGCAAGAGATGTCGCTATTGGCTGAGACAAATACACAACAGGAGAAACCCAACCAAACTCACATGCGTCCAGGCCGGGAATCGAACCTGAGTCATTTTAGTTTGAGATGAGTGCGCTAACCACTGCGCTCACCAGACAACCTTATCGGACTTCAACAGATTAGTACTGGCTTGAGTTGTGTCCGACCCGGAAATAAACTAGATAATGATTTATATCTTTTTAAAATATATGGATATAGGATCGAAAATGAACTAGAAATCGACTCATGTCATTATTTATTGGTGGTTGCAAACACACTCGTTTTTATCAATACAGTCGTGAGTTGCAATAATTCGAAAGTGACTCACATTTCCTTAAAGATGTCCTTGCAAACAGTTAAAATATGAATACAGTCTTGAGTTGCATCCATATCGAAGTAAACTTGAGAGTGATTTACTCTTCACAAGTTCATCGAAATAAAACATTATAATACTGGTTTGAGATGGATCGTTGTCGGAAATGAACTGGATGACGACTAGCATCTCTTTTTTGCTGATTTGCAATCGTATCAATACGTATTAATGTAGGCTTCATTTGATCTATTTCGGAAACGAATCATATCTGCTGTCGTGTTCAATCTGAATATCATGCAATCACATTTCCTTTAATCTTGTCTCTTAAGGAAATGGCACTATGGATTTGACCTGAATAACGATATCTAGGACGAAAGAAGTGCATATGTTTATTGTAGGATGTTTCATGACATTATTTTACCATGTTGGAATTTTGGTGCATTAAGACGTAGTGATATTGAGAAAAGAAATTGATGATATTGATCAAAATCGTATATAGCATTACTAAATATGACCATTATTAATAAAATATTTGCCCTTTAATGACTGCATGGAATTCATTCAATTTTTATGTTTGTTGTATCGTGTGGCCTAACCACCATGCAATATGTGGCTATTTACATGACCTAGTTATGTTGTATCGTTCATTCCACAAAGCAATTAAACTACTTTGAATTGTATTGTTTTAGATAAGACGGACGTTGTTTGTGCGAGCCAAGGTGGCCTCGTAGTTAGCTGTAACGCATAACCTTAGATTAAAACTCCTAAACCGTGCAAGGTATTCGAATTAAATTTGTATAATCTTAAATTAGATAAAGTATATTAGTACATACGTGAAGGGAACACAGTATTGACTACCACTCAAATACAAACTTCAGATTGTAATTGAATACCCGAATCACATATTCACTTACAATGTATTATTCTAAATGTATACGCATTTAATTATAATAACACTTAAGTAGCTTGGTCTATGTATGTTTTTTACGATTTAGTCTTAGTGTGTTCTTAAGTAAACATAATGAAATGAAAACGTACAATGTTCTCGAATTTGGCATTCTACGTCTGAGTGTTTTTAAAATAAACATAATGAAACACAAACGTATTTGGCATTGGACAATAACCAGCCGCTTTGTTGGCTTCTATCTGTTCATGATAGTGCATTATTTATGTGATACGTCTGGCTATGATATTAATGTTGCATTATATAACGTTTAATTTTGTTACAAGCCCATTTTATAAAATCTTTACTATAGTTCAGACGGTTGTATTGGCTTCTAACTGTCTATTATAGTTAATTATTTATTTTAACTGGCATCATGTGGCTATTAATTATGCAATATACACATAAAACACAGTTTCATGATCAAAATTACTTATTGTATCCTGTTTATCTTCACACTGAAGAAATTCCGACACAAAGCCAGACATGTAAGATTTAAAAATATAGGCTCTTCCACAACAAGAAACATTTGTAAAACTCGCGGTCCCCGAAAGTTGAAGAAAACAACGAACATATTTATTTCCTTTGGCTCTGATACTGAATCACTTAAGACAACATACATACTAACAAGAACAAACATCCCTGGTCATAAGTTAAAATTACTGTAGGTTTGGTACAGCTAAAATGAGTTAAACAGTGAACGGGTGAAGCTTAAAAGGATATAATGCAATGAAACACCATAAAGCATAGAGCAGCCCCGTTAGTTTAGGACAGCAATGATGCATAAATAACAGCTAAACGCATTTCTGAAACAAACCGAACTTGTTATTTGATATTTAAATGTAGCAATTAAGCTCACAGTTCGGCAAAGTCCTTTGGCCAAAAAAACGGTACTTTTACTAACATCTCAAAAACATATGGTAGGTCACCAGGTACACTTTTTCTATTTTTAATGAACAGGGAATCTGTACCTAACCGACCTTTATCAGTATACATAAAAGAAAAATTGTCAAGTTCTAATATGTGTCGGGTTAGTGGAAACACACAGTTTTTACGCCCTTTCTTAAGTGTATACTATGTAAACCGTTTATTAATACGACAGTTTTGTAAGGAGGACAGATATAAGCACGAATGTGATCCATGAGTAACGATTCAGCTTCCATGTGTCTAATTCATTGAGAATTGTTTTTCAAAATATCATACCGATCATGATTTATTTGATGTCCTCATAACTAAATCCACATGAAATATTGAAAACCTCATATAAGCACTCTTATGTATGTATTCCAAGATCACTCGGAATTCAAACAAAATAACAATGAAATCATCACAGAGTAATACAATTAGATCTAAGATGATCAGAAATGTTCTGACACTGGTGAACATTTTATAGAAACTTAAATATTTACCCAAATACCAAAGCTCAGAGAAGTGTTTATACAAAATAAGAATGTTCCAAAAGATACTACAACATTTATAAAGCCTTTGTCTCCAGAGATATATGAGCATATGTGTACCTATATAATCATTGGTTTCTTTTTATATTATTTAATTGTAATTGAGGCTAAAATTAAAGAATAACTTTACAATAAAACACACCGCTTAACGAAAACGCCTGCAGCTTGCTTAATGATAATCACCCTTTTCTCTTCTTTTATTTATGTGGTTAAATACAGGGAATGTTCAATGATGTATTTTGTGAAAACGCAGGACCTTTTACTTTTATTTTCAATTATACAATATAATTACAGAATCTAAACAATCAAAACGAAGTCCCTTTTTGACGTAATATGTGTAATACATAATTTATGTAATGTATTTAGTACCTTCCACAGTACAAAAGTGGGTGAGGAAGGCCAACAAATAAAACGTTTCAAAAGTTCAATACTTTGTTTTATAAGGGTTTAGGTAAGGAAAACTCGTTTTGGGAAGTAAACATTCATCATTTGCGATTTGTTTTGGGTTTTTACAAACGAAATATTAAAATAATTTACAAAATATATCTTAATCAGAGTATCAAAGTATTTGCTTTTTTACCTAAAAGTGGGTTCTTGATGATATTGTTACAAATTAAAATTTATCAATTAAATAGTAAAAACTTGTGGATCAAACTCCATACCTGGTTACAAAATATGCAAATATCTTTTTCAAGTACTTTTTATATTATGGCTCTGCAAACCTCTGGCACCATAGAAAGCCTTTAAGCGATCAACTTTAATGAGTAAATCAAAAGTGAATATGATAAAGGTACAGATAAAATCATATGAGCGATGTTTTGGCGCTTGTTTTAACTGGTAATTGGTGGCCATGTACCTTTTAAATAAAATAAAAATTTATTTGGATACTTTATTTTATCTGTATCTTAAGCATGTGCGTTTTTGTTGTTTACCATTAAACTGAAATGAATAAAAAATGATATTACAATATTATATTTCTTTTTGCATCAGCTTATGATGAGCGCCATAAACCTAAAACTCATTGTAAATAAAGAGATTACAAATAATTTGCTAAGGGTGACACATTCAGGATATTTCATTGTTATTGAAGATACATATTGGAGTCCAGGGCTGGTGGGTGTCATCAATATAATGTAATACCTTCTAATGGTATTTAACAACATTACCACTTACTCTATATCAAAACTATACATCAACACACTGGTTTACATATCAGTGCTTTTCAACTAGGTCTTTATTTGGTCATGTCTATGCGGTCCAATTCCCATTGACAAGCATGCTGGACGAGCAATTCTATGAACCACAACCATATATAAAACATACAAGTAATTAGTATTATATATGGCAAATGAAAAGCCATACGAAACGATTCATTTTCATTTTTGACAAGGACAAAACATATAGAACTGATTAACTTTTTAGAGGTTCGTGATATCAAAGCTATGAAGTGAAAAATGACTTATTATCAGCTATCATGTCTGCTTAATTTTATCTGTCTAAAAAGAAAGCTTTAAGAGTCTGTCTGAACAGGAAATTTATCATATTGGAAATAAACCTCATGTCTTGATTCAAGACATTATACATGAATAATGGAACTTTTAACTGTGCCAACATGGCGATGGTTTGGATTATGGAAATATAGGATTGTCATGTTATATTTAATCGTGCGCTAAGGTTATGGGAGCAGGCAAAACATATTCAGGTACATCTATGAGTCTTATTCAGTGTTTGCTTAGCCTAGATCATGTGCCTTTTAGCAGTAACAGTGTTCCAAGTCTGGGTTACATGGACGTACTCTTAGTAACATTGTTTGAAAGGGTAAGGGCGTTGTAATCATTTACATTACAAAAACACCAATATCTAGAATTGATCTAATCTTGTCCATATCACATGAATTTGTTTTATTATCAATTGAATGAAAAAATAAATACAATTGACAAACATGGTGCCTTAACCTTACCCTAAATGTGACGTTAATATAACAATACAAAATTGATATGAATAGTAAAAAAACACCATCTTATAATCTTAAAATTGTTCCCATTGACAATTCCAAAAGTAAAAAACGAAAGCCTTAACTTAAGACTTGTACAAACGCTCACAAATAAGGGTAGATTAAAGTTGTAGTATTACAATAAACAGTTCACGTACAATTCCAGTGGTTATACAACAAAATACTCAACCTCTATCTTATCAAAGCGTTTATCAAAAAGAGTAAACTTTTGTTGTAGTAATATAATGTGAAGCCAGAAGTTAAACTTACCTTAAGGACTACCCTATGTTTAGCCATACTGCTTAAGCCCAGTGTCTTCACAAGAGAATTCCTGCCAGTGTAATGAATGCTTGTTCTTCAAAGTTAAATAACTTAACAAGCTGCACATAAAACACGTGTATTCGTACATTTTTAAGGTAATGCATTTTTCAATTAAATGTGTTCAGTCCAACCTGGTCCACGCCTGTTACAGAAAACAATGTCATAGTGGCAATTTTTATATGATGACGTACTGGATAATTATAACATACGTGTTCTAAGCTGTCGTTCACAAAGAGCTTAGTTATATTATGTTTATAGTTTTTTTTTCATTTACAACGAGTGTCAAGAAAGTTATATAAACTTTAACTAATTTCTCTCGTTGGCACGATGGTGTGCGAACGAGTGGTATTGTGTTGAGGGGAAACCTTAGTACCCACATATCCGGTATGGTGACCACCAAAGAAAGTCACATGCGTCCAGGCCGGGAATCGAATTTGAGTCACCATGGTGTGAAGCGACTGTGCTAACCACTGAGAATACCAGACATACGTTTTGGACATATATAGATTAATACAAGCTTGAGTTATATCTGTCCCTGAATTAAACTCATATGTCCTTAAAGATATCATTTCAAACGAATTAAAACATAGTAAAATTATTGATATTTATGCGAACAAATACGGACACAAGCTCAATAGGAAAAAGTTTAAACATAAACCTGGTTTAATGGCACTGTGTAAACGCCAGAGACATAAAACATCACAAACAAGAAACATTGGTTGCATCCATATCAGAATGATAGTTGTCAGTGACTTACATCTTAAAATTTGCTTAAGATATATCGTTGTCGGAAATAAACTGGAGGACGACTTATATCCCTTTTAAGCTGAATTTGTTATCGTACCAAAACGTATTCATATAGGCTTGAGTTGATGTTTTCGGAAACGAACTCTACAACGATTCATATCTGCTTTAAGACATCTTTGTAAGCGAATTAAACTCTATTCATTTACAATACATTTACCAGACGGTGTCAGGCCAGCACGTGCGAAAAGCAGACATATTAATATGTTTTTTCGTCGTCTTTAAACTCGATCTCATGCAAGCACATTTCCTTTAGTTTTGTCTTTAAAGGAATTAGCACACATTATTTTGACCTGAATAACGATAGCATCTACGACGATAAAATGTGTATATTGTATGATGTTTCATAGAGCTTAAAATTCATTAATGCTTCCAAACTGGATGTTTGTTGTATCGTTTTAGTAATGTAATATGTGGCTATTTACTTGACTTAGTTATATTGAATCGCTTATTCTTAAAAAAAAAGTACACAATAAGGTTTAAACTATCTTGCCTTCTATTTTTGTGACTCATATCCTTAGTCGAAAACTGTGCTCTGAAAAATTGTGCATGGTATTCGAAAAAAATTGTACAATCTTGAATTCAAGTATTTGACTACATCTGTGGAGGGAACAAACTATTGACTACATCTCAAATACAAACTTCAGGTTTTATTGAATACGAAAATCACAGATTCACTAACGATGTATTAATTTAAATGTACACGCATTATTAATAATAGTCTATGTATGTTTTCTACGAGTTTGTCTTAATGTTTTTGTAAGTGAATATAATGAAATGAAAACCTACAATGTTCTCGAACAAGAATTTGGCAATATACGTCTGAGTGACTTTAAAATAAACATAATGAAGACAAACGTATTTGGCATTAACCCATGTGTCATTCAACAATAACCAGATGCTTTGTTGGCTTCTATCTGTTCATAATAGTCCATTATTAATGTGATACGTCTGGCGATGATAGTAATGATGCATTATATAGCGTATGATATTGTTACAAGCCCATTTCCAGAATCTTTACTAGGGTCCAGACGGTTTCATTGGCTTCTTACTGTCTATTATAGTGAATTATGCATTTGAACTGGCACCATGTGGCTATTTATTATGCAATATACACATACGATACAGTTTCATGATCAAAAATATTATTTGTATCCTGTTTATCTGCACACGGAAGAAATCCCGAGACAATCCAGACATGTAAAATCTTAAATAAATCAAAAACTTACAACAACAAACTTGTGTATAACTCGCGGCACCAAAGGTTGAATACAACAAAAATAAGTTTTATTTCCTTTGGCTCTGATAATGAGGCACTTAAGACAACACACACACACTAACAACACCAAACAAGGTCGTACTTTTATGAAAATATTGAATTGAAGGATCATACCATTTCACTAGAAAAATTACATGAATGTGCCTTTCTAATTGTTAAAATATTGTATGTCAGATCAATTGTGTTACTTTAGTAGTTGATGTATTGTTACTGGCCTGGTTTAAACATTTGTTATTAAAACAAACATACAAATTATGCAAGGTCACTTAAGGGTTTATCGCATTTTTCGCTTGCGTTTATGCTGAATGTCGATTAAATATTGATTGTATCCAAGTAATAACTAAATAATTCCAAGTTGTCTGCGTAATTTCTCCAATAAAAAACGGTAATTACTGTGATAAAGAGCAAGAAGTTCTTTAAGGTAGAAAGGTCAGTTGCTTGATGCATAGTTTTGAAATCAGAAAACTAAAGTCGATAACACCAATGGCTGCAATTATGGATGATGGTAAAGATAACAAAGTCAATAGTCTTGTAAATTTGAAAATATATTAAGTTTCGACACCATTATTTAAACAATGAAAGTCAGGTTATTTTAAAAAATACAATGATAATTAACATTTGATTCAGTAAGATATATATTATTATATTTTGACATCAGCAGTTATGATTTATTTGGTTCCCTTAAGCTAGAATTTATTTCAATCTTACTTACAACTTCATTTTAAAATCTTATTGATTGATACTGAAATGGACAATCGAGCAAAAGTTGACGTTATTTTTATTCATAAGCATTGTGAGCGATTACTCTAGGTATGTTACCGCTAAAATGAGTTAAACAGTGAAAGAGTGAAACTTATGATACAACGTTTGTTTTTCAATGAAGCATCATTAAGCATAAAGCAACCCCGTTAATTTATGCCAGCAAGGATGCAGAAATAACCGTAAAACGCATTTCTGAAACAAACCAAACTTGTTATTCGATATTTAAATGTACAATTGAACTCTCAGTCCGGCAAAACCCTTCTGCCAAAAACATAGATATCTCTACTAACATCTCAAAATTCTAGTGCAGGTCATTAGGCATTGTTTCTATTTTTTAAGAACCGGCCTTTATCAGGATATAACACTAGTTTAGAAACTATTAAAAAGAAAATGGTCAAATTTTAACATGTTCACTCAACAAATCTACAGTACATGTACCTCCAAAAAGGGAAGGGTCGGGAGTAAAATATAGGGTCGGTCGGGTTAATTGAAATACACAGTTTTTATGCTTATCATACTATGTAAACCGTTTATTAATATGAAAGTTTCATTAGGAGGACATATAGAAGCACGAATGTCAACTATGAGGAACGATTCCGTTTCCATGTGTCTAATCAGTGACCTAATTGAGTGAGAGGCAGTCATTCAAACCAATTGAAACATATCTTAGAAATTTTACTAAGTGAAATTGCTTTCTTTAGTTTGTTAAGGTTAAAAACTTTAGAGAAATTTGGGCCAGTAGTGTACCACTTTTTAAATTCTTACTTTGATAGTATAGTCACAGGTACGGTCCTTCCGTGCTAATTGAAGAAGAGAAGCTTGCTAGTTGTAAAACAACCTGTATGAGTTTTAACACCTAGATAAATGAGAGCCGGTAGTGTACCTCTATACAACTTCTTACTTTGACAGTATATTCACAGGCCAATCCTTTTATAATGAATCAGATAAATCGTTTTGACTAAAAAAGCCACAGCTTTTTGGTGTAAAGAACATTTTCTTTTATTTAAGAACATATCCATTTGTATACTATGATATTGTATGTGGTGTTGTTGGTATCTCGTAGAATATAAATGTTTTAATAGACTTCTCAACAATAAGGCTGACATGATTTTGAGTAACAGCTGTTGCGGCTTGATACAATAATATTAAATGTGTCTACCTCAGTAAGCAGTTCAATGCACGAAGAATAACCAGAAGTATCAGTACATTTTACGGTTAGATTGTGAATCAAGTATTTGATTTACTTTCGAGCGTCATCTAAAGGTATATTTTGCACATGCGCCCTTATGCAAAGTTATAACCATTAACATATCTTTGGGATCTTATATATCCAATCAGATCAACCAGTGTAAATCAAATAAGGATAGTTTGGCATGTTCAGGTTAATTATTGGTAAATTTACATGTTACTGACCGTTCCAAGGCGGTACCTAACAATTCCTGATAAACATACCAATTATTTTTATATATATATAGTATTTATGCACTGTGCTTTTTGTAGAGTTTTGTGCTGTTCTGTGTTTCTTGTTTGTGATTTTGTGGTCTATGTCTTTGGCGTTTGCCCATTGCCACTAAACCGTGTTTATGATTAAACTTTTTGCTACTGAGCATGTTTCTGTAGCGTTTTGCATAAACATTCAGCATGAAAACAAATTACCCAAAATAGCATAGCATTTATTCAATGCACAATTGAAATATTTATATGACAATATTCAAGTATAAATCTGATTTAAGTTTCTTCCTTTGAAATGCTAATTATAATATACAATCAATCAAACAGTTTCAGTATCAAAATGTGCAATCATTTGTTGATCATTGTGAATAAAAAAAGACTTAACGAGGTCATCCTAGTAAAGTACTACGCAAACATATTTATATATTAATAGGTAATTATTTTAATCAAGATATCAACAATATCAACGTAAATACCATTAACGTTCATGTTTCGTTGTTTCCCATTCTTATACAAAATTCAATCATTCTTTTTGCTTTTATAACTAAAAAAAAAACAGAAGAAATGTACCATCGACGAACACACATTTATTAAAACTAACACCTGGGCTAGAAAATGGTTAGAGCTTTTATCGGCCTTACTAACAGTTTTAAGAAGTACATTTTAAATAAGTAATGCACACATTTAAAAACTGAGAAAAAATATTTTCTAAAAATCATACCGATCCTGATATATTTGATGTCCTCATAAGTAAATCCACATGCAATATAACCCACCTCATATGAGCACTCTTGTTATCAGTTTTCCAAGAACACTCGGAATTCACACAAAACTTAAATGTAATCGTCACATAATAATTTAATTAAATCTAAGATTTCAGAAATGTTCTGACACTGGTGAAAATTTAATAGAAACTCTAATGTTTACCCAAATACCAAAGCTCAGAGAGGTGTTCCCTTATATACAAAATAAGAATGTTCCAAAAAATACTACAACATTTCTAAGACCTTTGTCTCAAGAGATATATATGTATTTGTGTATCTATATAATCATTGGTTACCTTACATATAATTTAATTGTATTTAAGGCTGAAATTGAAAAACAAAAAAACAAAACAATAATAAACCCCACTTAACGAAAACGCCTGCAGCTTTCTTAGTAATTATCACTTATTTTTTTTTTATTTGTGTGTTTAAACACAGGGACTGTTTTAATTTAGTAAAATTGCATGATCTTTCACTTTTTTTAATTATACAATATAATAACAGAAGCTCAACAATCAACAAAGTCCCTTTTGGATGTAATAGTTGTAATACAGAAGACACTGTCAAGGCATTTAAGACAATGTGGCAATACATCGATGATAAATTATGTGATTATGAAAAAAACCCAAAGACAATTATATTTCAATGTTGATTTCAATACCAAATATTATCAGACGCATCTTATTGAGCAGAGATGCAAATTGATAGAAAGAAAACGGTAATCAATTAATATGGACACTATATATTAAGTTATTTATATATGTTAGAATTGCAAAATGAATGCGTGTTTAGTGGGTAAGAACATGCTGTACTTAGGGCCTTCCGCAGTTCAAAAGTGGGTTGGGAAGGCCAGCAAATAAAATGTTTCAAAAGTTCAATTCTATATTTTTTTTTTTTAGGTATTGAGGAAAAAATGTTTTAGGAAGTAAACAATAATCCTTTGCAATATGTTTGTTTTTGCGTTTTAAGGAGTTGACCAAATTTTACGAAATATAATTTAATCAGAGTTTGGACCAAAGTATTTCTTTTTTTGCAATAAAACCTTGTTCGTGTGTCAAAATACCCAATGATCATTTATATATTGTTCGTTCTTGAAGAAATTTTGACATTTGACAAATCGAAAATATATTCAACTAAATAATAAAAAATGGTGTATCGAACTCATTACTTGGTTACAAAACAAGCAAACATCTTTCTCAAAACTAAATTTTATGTTATAGTCTTTCAAACGACTTTCGTACTGTGGAAGAACTTTTAAGGAGTAAAATAAAGAAATGAATATGATTAATGTGCAGATACAATCATATGAGCTTTTTTTTTATTTTGGCGCTTGTTTTACATGGAAATTTTAAATAAAATAAACATTTAATTGGATACTTTATTTTATCTGTACCTAAAGCATGTGCTTTTTTGTTGTTTACCATTAACGTGAAATGAATAAAAAATAATAAGACATTATTATATTTCTTTTTGCATCAGCTTATGATGAGCGCCATAAACTTAAAACTCATTGTAAATAAAAAGATTACAAATTCTAGTTCCTGTAAGCTATCAAATTTGGATACAAATCATGGAGATATTTAGTTCTTAGAATTTTCTTGGAAAACAGTTTATTTTATTTTATGTTCATCTGCAGAAAGCTATTTTACTTTTGATTGAATCCAAAACTAATTTGTCTAGACTTGAAATATTATTTTGATTTGGCAGTTGAATAATGTTTTGGTGTAGTATTTCTTTTAAGGCTACATTAAGGGAAACATTATATTCATTTGAAATACTAAACATTGTGTGCAAAAATGAAAAAGCCGTATATTACGATTTCTGTTTATTAAGAAACATTTAGTAAACTATTTTAAGTATTTTTACCTTAGTAAAAATATATTAATTTAATTTGTATTGGGTGATGTTGATACTACATTAAGTTAAATGGGTATGAAAATAACAATATTAAAACCAAATACGTTTTAAATATCTAACAATTAAATAAGTTGATTAAAGGCATTTCATCAATTCGAAAAATATATTACATTATTAAAAAAACAAATAATAGTCTAGAAACATCACATACACAGAATAATTATTGACTGTCAAATGCTAACACAATAGGTATGTTACCAATGACAGAATTACGGACACTCAACATTGTGTTGTTTTAGAAGTTTAGACTCTGAAATTTGTACACATGTACTTTCATATGAGTGATGGCCTTTCAATATTAAATCTTAAATGACATTAAGCTGCTCTTGATTTCATGCAGAATGTTATTCAATATAACAATTTCATTTCAAAAAGCACAAAGCATATGCTAAATGTGCTATTATAATAAAATGAGAAGTGACACGTGCTCAGAAACCAATGGCCACGGCAATATCGATATGGCAGCAGTTAAGGTCTTCTACCATTTTTAAATACCAAAATATTAATTAAATGACAATTTTATTTTTCCGTTTCCATATTTTAATCAAGAAATATTCATACAATGTGTTTGCTTCTAGCAACTGAAAATCTCCAGGATGATTAACTCTCTAGTTGTCGCGCCGTTCCATTGACCTACGTCTGAATGTGTTACATCGATATTGAAAGTCGTCAGGGAATAAGATGTAGCTCACATATAAGTTCAACAGTAATTACTATTGTGTTTTACTTTGTAAACAGGTGTAAAACTACGGAGTTAGGGACATCGTGTCTTCGTCCTAATGTAAGGTTGCTCAGGCGCAAACGGAGGAATACAAAAACAAGAAAGTACGAACCAAATAGGACGACTGAGAAAACAAGACGACTGAGAAAACAAGAAAATATGACACTACGAACGTTCTCGTACTTTAACGTGTTCGCCTCCCCACTCTATCGTGTAAGGCACAATGGCCTCATGGAACCCCGTAGTAAACAAACGTAATTCAAAACATGATACACTTGTCTTTCAGGCCGAACCGCACGGGTATCATTTCAATGACTTTTAAAAATTAATTATACATGTTTAAATTGAAAGATTCGAATTGGTTTCAAACGACATGAATCGAAACGCTTAATGCTATATTTCTGATTGTATGTATACTAATATTACGATAGTTTATTTGTTAATGACTTTAAAATTGGCGATAAAGTGTCCTGTGAATAAGGTTGTTTTTCTCGTCATGTGTTTCGGTTTTTAAAGAGGTTTTTGTTAATAAATATGAAATAAATTAATGTGTCCGTTGTTTCGATGATACACAGTAATGTTTAAATGGAAATACGTCAAATATCAACTCAAAATAAGATGGAATTATTAAATACATCAACATCATCATATAGATACGTAACTTGTTTCTGTTGTTTTTTTATATAAATATTGATGTGAATCAAATATATACATTTCAAGAACTTAAGTTACTTCAGTCCTATACCTCGTTTGTGGGATTGAATTTGTACCGAGGTTTGATAAAATTGATAAAAAATAATAATTAAAAACACATATTTATGAACTTTGTCACTTCCAGAAACATAGTTGTTTAACTTAATCAAGACTTTGAATTAAAAACAAATACATATATTTTTTTTAAATATTTGCGAAATGTGTGAATGTTATATTGATTGTGTGAATTGTGTTATCACTTTTCCCTATCAATATGTGTTTCTTTAAATTAGTGAGTTGTTTATTGATTTGCTTGCATTATGAGTATCGTTTTACATTTTTTAAGTCCATTATACAAATGATGTTGGTTTAAGGCGCTCAATATAGGTTGAGGATTAATTAATTGGATTACCGTGTTGATTGTAATGATAAACGCAAAAAGCGTATGTTGCATTGTGACTGAGGTTGTCTCTCTAGTTTGGTGTGTGTTGCATTGTGACTGAGGTTGTCTCTCTAGTTTGGTGTGTGTTGCATTGTGACTGAGGTTGTCTCTCTTGTTTGGTGTGTGTTGCATTGTGACTGTGGTTGTCTCTCTTGTTTGGTGTGTGTTGCATTGTGACTGTGGTTGTCTTTCGTTTGTTGATTGTTGCATTGTGACTGTGGTTGTCTCTCTTGTTTGGTGTGCGTTGCATTGTGACTGAGGTTGTCTCTCGTTGTGTGTGTTGCATTGTGACTGTGGTTGTCTTTCGTTTGTTGATTGTTGCATTGTGACTGTGGTTGTCTCTCTTGTTTGGTGTGTGTTGCATTGTGACTGAGGTTGTCTCTCGTTGTATGTGTTGCATTGTGACTGTGGTTGTCTCTCTTGTTTGGTGTGTGTTGCATTGTGACTGAGGTTGTCTCTCGTTGTATGTGTTACATTGTGACTGTGGTTGTCTCTCTTGTTTGGTGTGTGTTGCATTGTGACTGAGGTTGTCTCTCGTTGTATGTGTTGCATTGTGACTGTGGTTGTCTCTCTAGTTTGGTATATGTTGCATTGTGATTGTGTTTGTCTCTCGTTTGTTGTCTGTTGCATTGTGACTGTGGTTGTCTCTCTCGGGTGGTGTGTGTTGCATTGTGACTGTGGTTGTCTCTCTCGGTTGGTGTGTGTTGCATTGTGACTGTGGTTGTCTTTCGTTTAGTGTGTGTTGCATTGTGACTGTGGTTGTCTCTCGTTTAATGTGTGTTGCATTGTGACTGTGGTTGTCTCTCGTTTGGTGTGTGTTGTATTGTAATTGTGGTTGTCTCTCATTTGGTGTGTGTTGCATTGTGACTGTGGTTGTCTTTCGCTTGGTGTGTGTTGTATTGTAATCGTAGTTGTTTCTCATTTGGTGAGTGTTGCATTGTGACGGGTTTTTTTTATCAATGAAATCAAATAAGTTAAGCATGGTTATTCTGTTTCAAGGTACGATAAGAGTGTTACCAAACCTTCTGTCTAACAAATCAAAATGGGTATTTTACACGAGTGAAAGGTCAACATATAGCAGCTCCCATTCAATCCACAATTCATTAGATAAGTCTCGAACCTATACCATCATACATCCAAGCATTGTTATTTATATTTTTATATAGGTTTGTTTCCTGTGAAATATACTTCTGTATAATAACGATGCGATTTCTAATGCATGACGTAATTACAATTGGCGATATTCTCCTTAATGTAAAATGTTTGTCTTGTTTCAATTTTGTAACAATGTTTTAAATAAATATGCGGCAACTTACATTCCCGCTGTAATGTATCAAAGAAACGTCCTAATGTGTCTACCTCAATTAACAATTCAATATGTCCTAAACAAGAGTAGCCAACAACATTAAAATTTGTCACGTTTTGAAGTAAGTAAACCATTTTGATGTAAACGTCAAAGACATTGAACACACACAAAAAAAATCACAAATAAGAAACCCAGAACAACAGCACAATACCCCACAAACAGCAAAGAATATATAAACTATATATAAAAACTACGTATGTTTATCAAGGACTGTTAGGCACCGCCTTGGAACGGTTAGTAAGATGTAAATTTACTGGGGGGCTAAACCAGTTTACGTGCACAAACCTCACTCTTATCCAAACAATCTTAAGCAATGAAAACACGTAATTCATATCACAGTATGCATCAACTTGAGGAAACAATTAACGATTAATGAGTAATATTGTACTTTGATATAATATAAAAATGACAACTAATAATTTTTGAGGACGATTTCCCTAATTTATACTATCTGAAACCCTGTGTTAGACGTTTTTTACGTCATAAGATGAGTGCGAAAACTATATTTGTTGACATCTGTGCATATTCTAGTGAACCTTTCCGATTGTGCAATAAAAATAAGTCACTATGGGTATATGTACACGAGTGAAAGGTCAACATATAACAATTGGCTATCGCGCCTAATAATGTCTGCATTACCCATTATTTATGGTTTAATTAAGGACATTCACAATGTGTTGCAGGTAGTGCCTATCATCTCACACCGCTAACGAACATCAAGACCAATCAAGATGCCGACATAAAACCAAACGAGACATCAGAGCAGACTGCATAAACTAAAATAAGCGCATTATGGAAAGACAGGGATCATTAAAGATAATTACTGTAATATAACTCATACTTTTACTTATTTGAACTCTTTCTACCATTTTTTTTTAAATACTTGTCAACCATTTCGTAATCGATAACTAATTTGTAACGATTTAACTTCTGCATTGCAGATTTCTTTATATGTCTGGCCCTAGAAAATTTGAAAGAGTTCCTTTAAATCCGTTTATCGAATTTAACTAACGACCGTAGTGAAAGATCCCTGTTTTTCCAAGAAAAAGGTTAATTTACGAAATGAGTTCTGTGAATGATGTTAAGAATGTATCTGTTCGGTTATTCAACTTCAAAATGTGTTGGTTCTATCAAAGATATATATATATAAAAATAATTGGAAAGCATGGCAGACGTAATTGTATTCCGAAAATAACAGGTCTAATTGCAGTGTAAGGGTCACGGTCACTCATAATTTTGTTGATAAAGAACCACAGAACCTCAAAATTACCATTTGTACAAAAATTAAAGTCGATTTAAATGAGTTATAGACATTTTAGGAACTTATTATTTTTTTTTTACTTGAAACAAACTTAATAAATATGACATTCTTCATTTTCGGCATTTAGGGTTACGTAATTAAATTAGTAGAATCTTTATTAATGCAAAAAAAAACTTTAACACATTTACCACAAACATATTAAAAAGGTAGATTTGACTTTTCCGTTTTATCTCGAATCTATGACTCTTAACAAGCTGTCGTTTTAGTTTGGTAGTATTGTCCTTTGTAGAAAGAGTCCGTAATTTTTCAAGTGAATATATACTTATATTTTATATCGATTCTTTATTAAAAGCAAGTTGAAATTATCATTAGAGATCTTTTCCATAAAGTAAAATTATTGTCACATATCTATTTTGTAACAGGGTTTTCTATAAATAGGCGCTCTCTGCGTTCACGCTGTAATTCAACACACATGTCCTACTGTGTCTACCTCAATTAACAATTACATATCATTTTATGTCCCTCATAAAAGCAGTCACGAAAAATAACATTTGTAACGGTTTCATGGAAGTAAACCATTTGATGTACATTTCAGTGTCACCTGGTGAGGTACTTGGGGGTTTCTCTGCTTTTCTGCCTATTACGCATCTTCTCTGACTTTTTGAAAAAAAACAACCATCGTTAGCAGTATGATATTAATGTCATTTGTGTCCTGAATATTTACTGGTATATTTACGAGAATGGAAGTTAATGAGAAATAACAGTAGTAGACAAAGCGATCCCGATGTATTCACATTGTTTTCAAAGAATCTGCACGATCTTCTTCTTTCGGCTTGAAAGCCAACATTCACCTATCGCTAATGAACGTCGTAACAAATCAGGATGCCTACAACAGATTAACATGTTGGAAGCTAATTATCGAAGAAGAAGAATAGTTGTATACAATTCAAGGGACTATTATCTTATGCTTACTTTGCATAACTTTATATAATTTGGTTTCGAAAATGCTGATAAAAAGACAATGTACTCATTTGATAGAAATAAAGTCTGAAAATTGAATAGACAGGAACCTAATAGTGTCAAGAGCGCTTAACCCCAATCAGTACCCACAATCTAGCTTTCATCGACACACAGGAGCATTTTCTAAATTTTTGTAAAATAACATTGAACTGTTTACAATCGAACTCTTACAATAACAATTACGATTTGTATACTGCATTGCAAATTGTTTTACTTGATATATCTTGCCCTATAAAACTGTTTTTGAAAGTGAATGCATGTTCATTTTTGGCTCTGTTCCTTCTCCCACAAAACATTAGCCATTCCTATTTTTGGAATAACATAACATAACACGACATTCTTTTTTGGAGCTTAACTTCAAAATGAGTACAATGTTTGTGGTTTTATTTTGCAGTTTCCTTTCAACTACATCACTGATTATAAGCAAACGAACAGTACAACATGTGTGTTACTAACCTTTTAGCATGTTTACAAAAACATCTATTTCGCATTGCTGCCTTGAGAATAAGAACTGACTGATCAGTATATTAAAGGTTTGGCAGTCGGAAATATATCACAAACACGATACGCTTGTGTACGAGCAGGAAATATACGAGTAGTAAAATATTATTTCTGCTCAAAAGCATTATCTTATTTCAGAAATATCTTTTAGATCAAAGGACAATGTATATGTTTCCACATGTATTCATAAAGCGATAAGGAAAGTAACAGTTGCACTCCAGCCGGGTTGCCAAACAGTCTTTGCTTAGTCCTAGGTAGTTTTGTGCAACTAAACCTTTGAATCGGAATTGAACGGAAGTACACACATAATATTTTTGAATCAAAGTCAACAGCTTTTCACACACTTAAGAACTGCACTGCCAAATATGTGACATTCTCTACACTTATTTATTGTAATATGAATTTGTCCCTGTCCATGACCTTTAAAAAGACTCTTTTTTCCTATAGTCCTTACTTATTCCAGTATTAGACAAATAACCGAGATTTCATAAGTATATCTCTGAGAAAAAATACACCAGATAGAGAGTGTTTATTTAAGGATTTGTTTCTATATCTTTAGTCTTGAAACCGCATGAGGCGCATTTGTTACATCATCCCCAACTCAAAAGCTGCTTACATCGGTGTGGGAGATAACTAATATAAGCCTATATACGTGCATAATTCAGGACAACCATATTTTTAAAGGGCAATGTTTCAGAAATTCGTAAGCATACTTCCATTAATATACAGTAAAGGGGATAGTGCACGGTTTATATGAGTTGAAAATATAATCCTTTGTATTGTGAATAAAATTTAAAAAAAAAAGAAGTTCAAATAAGAGATGTATTGTGAATATAAGGAATGTGCTATTTTGCCGAAAGCTTAATTAACGATATTGAAGTTAAATTTAGTTTAATTCAGGCTTATATTCATATAATTATGTTCAGTTGAGTATCTGTGAGTTGTTGTTCGTTATGTTTTCATGAAAATGGGTAAAAAAATAAGATTTCCATTGAGTGTACAATATTGCTGCCATATAATCTGTGAACGAGTCCATTTATAAAGACAAAGGTTTCAAATTTATTACAGTTATTCGAGTTTATTTCAAGAATTGTTTTACGCGAACGAAATGTCTTAGTTAAGATATTCTTGTTATTTAATGTCTTGTCTTGCTACTTATTCGCCGATAACCAGTGTGAACTAGTATCATATGGAAATTCATTTTAAGAAATGGAGTTTTGCACGATTAAGACAATGATAAATATGGAACTGTAGTTGGTCCATAAAATTTCCAAAGCATTATGCGAAAACAACATGCCATAGTTAATATTTTATGTATGTTATAACTGCTACATTTTCCTCATATAAACAATTGAAAAAAAAAAACGTTCGTTTTTACTCTGCCCTTTAAACCAGCTGTGTATTTGCGCGACACAGACATGATATAATCAAGATAGACACTCAATATACAGCACTAGTTATATCTACTGCACCTACTTTCCGAGTAACTGATATGATTCACGAGCACGAAAACCGAGCTAATTATTTTCAAATTCTAGGGTTTGTTTTGTATATACTGTTATATTCGATATTTGCAAGAACAGTTCAATAAATAAATAGTATAAGTGTGTTTCGTTAACGTTGTAAGTATTTTTCACGCTACTTGTTGCACGTCACGATGTTTGCCTACATGTATTGGTTACCGTTCTGATATTGGAATCGATAAATGAACGAAAAAGGAGGGAAGAAAACGGCTTTTCAATATGACAAAGGTTATACACATAAATCACAGTATATTAAATAACTTTAACGTAATTCCCGATGGCACTGTTCACGTTCATTAAACAATACATAATGCGATGCAACATTACTCACATTTGTCGCGAATTGAAACTAGACACCTCTCTGTCACTTGTTAGAAGTAGTTTATCCAAGATGGTCATTTTTCAAATGTCCATTTAAAACAGATAGATCATCTGTTCGTTTCAAATACTAAAACACTTATATTACGACTTCTTTATCTTTCTAGTTTCCATATTTTAATAAAGAAATATTCATACAATGTGTTTGTTACTAGCATCTGAAAATCATTTAGGATGAATAACTGTCTATATGCCGTGCCGTTCCCTTAACCTACGTCAGAATGTGTAACATCAATATTAGTAGTCATCAGGAAATAAGATGTTGTTCTTATATAATTCATCTGTAATCGTGTTTTATTTTGTAAACATGCGTAGAACTACGGTGTTTCGTTAGGGTCATCGTGTCTCTGTCCTTACGCGAGGTATCTCAGACGCAAACGGAAGACTGCGAAAACAAGAAAGTACGAAAGTACGAACGCGAAGGGACGACTGCGAAAACAAGAAAGTACGAAAGTACGAACGCGAAGGGACGACTGCGAAAACAAGAAAGTATGAAAGTACGAACGCGAAGGGACGACTGCGAAAACAAGAAAGTACGAAAATACGAACGCGAAGGGACGACTGCGAAAACAAGAAAGTACGAAAGTACGAACGCGAAGGGACGACTGCGAAAACAAGAAAGTACGAAAGTACGAACGCGAAGGGACGACTGCGAAAACAAGAAAGTATGAAAGTACGAACGCGAAGGGACGACTGCAAAAACAAGAAAGTACGAAAGTACGAACGCGAAGGGACGACTGCGGAAACAAGAAAGTACGAAAGTACGAATGCGAAGGGACGACTGCGAAGACAAGAAAGTACGAAAGTACGAACGCAAAGGGACGACTGCGAAAACAAGAAAGTACGAAAGTACGAACGCGAAGGGACGACTGCGAAAACAAGAAAATATGAAAGTACGAACGCGAAGGGACGACTGCGAAAACAAGAAAGTACGAAAGTACGAACGCGAAGGGACGACTGCGAAAACAAAAAAGTACGAAAATACAAAGGCGAAGTAACGAATACAAAGACAAGAAAGTACGACAGTAACGAACGCTCTCATACTTTCCCGTGTTCACCCTTCTTCGCCTTTGTAACCCCACTCCTTCGCATTCGTTCTGTTGTAATTCGTTTCTTCGCCGTCGTCAATTCGCGTCTCCCACTCCCAATTCGCGTAAGGCTGAATACAAAATGGCATCATGTAACACCGTAGTAAACTAAAG